>NW_018108188.1:677439-680511 GCF_000183805.2 Loa loa | reverse complement strand
TTTTTTTTTTTTTTTTCAAGTTAGCACATCTTGGCACGACCAATGCAAGAATACAACTGTTCTTTGATTATAGTGAAAGTATTTTTTTCTACCACTAAGTTTGATCAAAGGGTACCTGTTCGTTCTCCAGAGAATATGATGGAAAGAGCAAAACATGACGAATGCTGTCGTGGATTTGTAACTCTGAAACTGAAAGTTTTACGACTGCAAAAAACTTCCCAAATATAATGTGTGACATGCATGATACATACATGTATATACCAGAGCCTAATACATACTTTGTAAGAAGAAAAACATCTTTTCTAAGTATTGAACAAAATCACAGTTCCAATGATCAGCAGTGGTGAAGGAAGATGTTCCATAACCGAAATGACACTATACCATTTAACAGCTTTGAATGGGAAAATTTGTCAAGTCTCCTTAGGAAAAAGGGAAGGTTCCTTCAATCAACTTTATAGATTTTTGCCCATTTCTAAATGGGAAATGTTTGATAATGAATGTTGTAAATTATTGGAACTATCGTTGATTTGCAAAAATTTCATTTATAATGAAAATTTATTATATTCACCTTTCTTGTCATGCACTTCTTTTTTTTATAATTATCAAGCTGGAATTGCAAGTAACAAACTTTCTAAGACAAACCTTGTGTCGACCAACCTAGTTTTGCTTTATTATTGATGAATTATCCATCATAACTAAAAATGTCTCCTACATTTCTTTCCATCGTTTTGCAGTGTTCTGGTACTTTTTCTCTCATATCATCAGCCATAGTTTTAGTTAAAAGGAGCTGGGAAGCATCAAAAGAAAGCTGATATATTGAGGAAATTCCCTCAAAGTTTCCTCTCATATTTCAATTTCCATGAAGTAGCTGTCTTTTTGAATCACTTTCCGACTCTGCGAATTAGAGCTGATCTGTATTTCATTATCTTTAAGTGAAAATAAACTCTCAATAGGGGACGATACAAAGCGCTTTACATAAAACGTCGGTAAGGTACAAGAATAAGTGGAGAGCAGAAGAAGGAGAAAATTTTCAATATTTATCAGTAATGGGTATTAAGTTAGTTCACGAGAAATGGAAAAGCGAATACTTACCTCTAAATTCCATTTAATTCTCACATATTTCTGAGTTAATTTAATTGGATAATAAAATTTTATTCTAGCATTTCTGCCTCCTAATTGCCCATTTTTCATTGTTTCTAAAGGCAAGGACAAAAAAGCAAATGCATCCATTAATTGCAGAATTGAGCTCAACGTGTAGCAAGTTTTTTGAATTGATTGATGTAATCCTCAAGTTGATTGATTAAATGTTCACTTTTTAACCTCTTAAAACCATTCTCGACGTTTCATTCATCATTTTCAGGGACGATTATTATTATAAGACTATCCGGCTGAATGGCACGTTAAGTTGTGCAGGATGCATTATGGATTGTTTTGTTGTTCCGTTACTGTGTCAGTTAGAGAGAATTGCGTTACAGTATTCCTAATGCCTATAAAAGAAAAAACTTTCACTGTTTCTGAAGGTAAGGACAGAAAAGCGAATGCATTCATTAATTGCGGAAGAACTTGTTGAGCTCATTTTGAAATGAAAAGCTTTTCTGCGTTTTTTTGCCAGATAGAGGAAGTAGATATTGAATGGTCGAAGGGACGCATTATCTCATAATTACAAAGGCCTTTTCTCTTTTCTGCTCTTCTCCTTTCTAAAATATCGGGCAGTCATTTCTTTCGCTTTTTGATCGGTTGTTAAACCCCCTACTTTTTAATAGGACTTCTAACGGAGAGGTGTTCAGGTGGAGGAACTTGTCAGGATCAGACTATTAGTCCTATTAATTTGACATCTACCAGAAGTGGCTGTGATACTGTCGTTACTTTTAACCTTAAATATACATTTTTTTAAAATAACTTTTCTCGATAACATTTCATTATTTTTAGTTGGAATATGCCAATATTTAATTTGGTTTAAAAGGAAATCATGCATTTGTTCAGAAACTCTCAAAGAGACCAGAGGAACCACATTGAATCGAATCGCGCGAATTGACTTGACGTGCCATACCGCCTATGCTTGCTTGAAAAGCTTTCTCACTGATATGAATGAAAATGTGATGCGTATGGTATTTATCATCTCTTCTACATCGATAACAGTGAGTGCATGATTGGCATATTTCAAGAAATGTTTCTGAAATATGTGATCGAAGGACAAGTTGATGAGTTAATATAATAACTTCAAACCGAAATCATGTAGTCTTTTAATCGTGACGTATTAAGTTTATTACCGATGACTAGTGATAAGCATATGCTCATATAGAGTGATAACACATATCGGTTCTAATAGGTGTTTAGAGTATTGTCAAATTGGGATATTCAAAAATCTTCATATCCTTGGATAATATGTAAATCAATATAAATGTGACAGGTGTTGAGAAACACTACCTGTTGTTTGTTTATGTTGTTGCTTTTATGGATTTAAAAATAGATTCAGAAACAGCTGACACGCTCCACAGAGTTTCGTTTTCCACTAGATATCAACTAGCTTTTATTTGCCTGAATTGATATAAAAATCCAAGCTTTTATTACCATTCCCAATAACTAATATTATATCATATGTAATAATTGATGGAAGACAAAATAAAGGAAAAGAAATAATAATCAAAAGAGAGAAGGCAGGAAATTATTGCTTTATTGTTATTACTATTTTTATTTCTATTTTTATCATTAGTTTTATCATCGTTATCACCACTATCATTACTGTTGCTGTTATTAGCATTATTATTATTACTATCGTTATCACCACCAGAGAAAGCATTTGGGGAATTTGTTTTTTTCGTTAAAAAATTTTGGATAATTTCCAAGGATCGGCTAAAGTGAATCTTATGCCATAATCATTTTCGTAATCGTTTAAATAATGAGTATGTGCAAAAAGAAAATGATGGTAAAAGAAAGCTATGGAAGGACTTGTGCCATCTAAGTGTGTTGCTCATTTTAAAGATTCTTGTTCCCACTAAGACAAACCACAAAAGCTCAGTACTAAATTTATTTGCTAACGGATGTTTGCTAGCATGCTACAGTATATATATA
>NW_018108188.1:667998-677383 GCF_000183805.2 Loa loa | reverse complement strand
TTCGTTACGTACGACTAGTACTATATATATATATATATATATATATATATATATATATATATACCTAGCGGATTATTTTTTAGAATTCAGTTAATTTCATTTAATTCTCAAGAATATCAGGAGATATAGTCAAATTCATCAGAATGTTTACCTGTACGCGTTTGCTATTGTAGCTGGTGCTGTACTAGCTTTATATGGTAATGAGGCTGTCAACTCAAGATGAACAAGACCTCATGAATTTTGTTTTTGTCTGAAGTTGCTGGCAAAATAGAAATTTTTGCAGCATGTCAAATGTGTCTTAATCAGATTTAGAAGCAAACTGGACACATATATAAATATAAACAAATGCAGATTGTGTTTTTTATTCCCTTTTATATTTATAATCTGTTTCAGTATACGAATTGGACTACTGGTAACTGATAAACAGGCACATATACATATGATATGAATAAATATGCTGGCTATGTTGTAATGCATTTCATCTAGGAAATGTTCTGGTAAGTTAGGCCTTTAAGTACATAGTATCAATATATATATTCAAAGAGAGCAAACAGCCACTAAATTTTCTGCATAAGTTATGGTATTAGTTGAATATTGCTGCGCGTTACTGTAATTTACGGCAATAATTGATTGCTAAAGTGCAGTTGGTTTTTCGGGAATTCCTTTCAGCGTTAAATATCAATTATAATTGTTGGTTAAGTGTTTTATTGATTTGCTTAATATGTTTTTTTGCATATAATATGGTAGACCAGGAAGTTTAGGTGTCAGTTGCGTTTTCGCCATTTATCGATCCTACACAGCGCGAAATAAAATACGAAATTCTTTTTTTCTTTTAATCATTCATGAATTGATCCATCTTATAGAATAGTATATTGACAAATGTAACAAGCTGGATGATAACATTAACTTCTACTTCGACAGGTTTTACTTCATTTCTTTTTATTTTTCATTTCTCTATAAAAGAAAAAAAAGATAAAAGATTGTCACGGTGACAAAATAACTATAGAATTTTACTCTGCGATTGTACTGCGTGCATTTGTCAGTTTTTTCTCATCCTTTTTGGACACTTTAACTTTTCTGAGACTGTCGATGCTTGTGTTATCCAATTCATACTATGAGTGGTAATACTTCCGAAATTACTACATCAAATGTGTGACATCTTTAGCTTTCAGTAGTTTTTGTGAAATAGTTTTGCTGCGTTTAAAAAAGTTTTTGTCATGCTAAGTGACACAAAATAATATTAGATGCTCGGGAATTTTCATTTTTCAATGGAATTCTCATTTCTATTGTCCTAAATTTTTATCCAAAATATTCTTTCTACGGCATGAACGTGGCAACCTTTAAACAGTGGTGAGATCCAGGTTATATTTGTTTGTTGGGAATTTCAGTTGAACTGGGTGAAACAGACTACTGCAATCCTTATTCGATAGGTAATTTACTGAAATATTTATTTATTTATAGCTATGAGATCAGAGTGAAGAATAAAAAATAAATAAAAAGCTGTAAATAATTATTCTTGAGATAAAGTAGACTGTTGCCTTACAACGTTGACTTTTGTTTAATAGTATTTAGCATGCCTAATAAAGCCGTTCCAGTTGTGCATAAAGGTAAAATTCGAATGATGACGTTGATTTGATAACACTGGAATCTGTTCATGAATTTTAAGGATATTTCAAAGGATTAAATGGTTGTTAACATCTGGTAAATAGAGAAAAAGTTAAATTTCTTTCGAAGCCTTAAATTATTGGATAGACAAATATTCTTACCAATTATTCAAACTCTTTAAAAGAAACATTTTATATGCCAGCAGTATTAAATATTAGGAGTAAAGGAAGTTAAGGTTAGATAAGAATATTTATTGCTCTTTGAAGATTTGAAATTTTGGAAAACATTCTAAAATGTATGTTTATTACTAAAGATGAGCACTGTTATGCAAACTAATTTTTTGTGCTTGTATTATCAATTAATTCAAGCTATTAGTTTAGCTGTCGCCAAAAAGCAACGTCTTTCAACAATTTTGTTCTATTTTTTAAAATGAAGTTTGAAGTCCTTATATATATGCTGACTAGAATTGACAGAAGCTTGTATGTTGATGAGCGCGCGGTAGAATAGTATTTATTTTAAAGTCATAATCTGAACAGCATACTTTCAGTGTTACTTCTGGTGAATATGACTAATTAGGAAAGGAATTGAATATTCACTTTAATATATCGATATTCATATATTAAAATTTTAATAAAACCTTTTTTCTTATGAATTTCTTAATACAGTTTTCCATTCAGCTTCTCAGACATAGTTAGCATGGTTCAATTCCATGCTCATAAAAGGCTGATATTTAAAGAGGGGGAAGTGGGGTAGGGATAAATGTTACTCTTTCACATCCGAGTTATTTAGGTCAATATTATGTCTTGCAATGAATAACATCGATTTGTGAGATCAGGCACTCCAGTTGAACATCCATTGCTGCTGAAATAAAAGCATTTTTCGAAATTGATCAGAGAGTCTTAAATAACATATCATTGGATGTTCTACTTAATGTTCAGGATGTTCAGAATAGAGTACACAGCGATTCTATGAAACACGCCTGTTGTCTTTTTGGGTCTTAATTTCATTTAATTCTTTTTCGATACTTTTTTAGATCTTAGATCTTGAAGATTATAAGTTATTCAGTTGGAACTGTTCTTGGAGTACGATCTCTCACGTAAGTTCGTTTCTTTATTTGTATAGCATTAATTTACTTCAACATGAAAGACTTTTTTCCTATTGTTTTATGCTGTTCTTTTTCATGCATTTTATATAAACAGTTAATGCTCATAAAGTTTTGTTCGTTGTTTTTGCTCAGAAGAAATCAATAAAGAAATATGTCCACTATTTTGTTGTTGTTGTTGTTGTTGGTTGCTGTTATCGTCATTTTTTTTCTTTTTTTAATGTTATTCGTTGTGGCTAAGATTTTGTGCTGACATTTCATCAGTATGAAGGTCAAATGTTCATGTTTTATCATTTACATTTCAAATGTGTGATTCAGATGACAGCGTTCACTTAGTAAGCTGTTTGGAATAGATAAGGTGAAACGAAGTGATAAACTGATTGCCGGTATTTTTGTCACGTAGTTCTTTACCAGCTGAAACAGTGAAAGGCCGTGGGCAAAGCTAATTGATTGAGAGTGTCGAATAATGTATGGTCTTGCTGAATTACCATTATTAGATTCAATGTTTGACGAGCATGAGATGCGCGTTTGACCATAAGGAATGGTATTTCCCGGGAAAGTACGATATAAGGAGAAGCGTGTTTGTCTCTTTGAAATTTTTAAATGGCGATGTTGAGGAAGAACAGTTATTGTCAATTGCGAACATACAATAAGTGGAGTTGCGCAATGGCTGCTGGTGATTGTTCCTGGAAACTTCTGCCAATTTGAATTTGGCGCTTTCAGTACCGTAATTTTCACGGGTGCATGTAAATCGATCTATGACAGCTGTGTTTGTTGACGTTTTCCTATTGGCACGGAGAAGTGCAGGGATTCCCCGCTCCATTGGCACAACGCCAATGGGTGTGGGAAATTGGCTGATGGCCAGATGTTTTATTTCTGTAGCCGCTCTGCCGCAGGAACGTTGGCGTTAGAGATGTTAGGGTTGGCAATAACTGGACCGGATGTTTTGAGAGAAAGTTTTTGGGGTTTCTGGTGGGTATCATGCTCACTTCTCCTGGTGATTTTGATTTTCATAATAAATTTGCATACTATTTGACATGTTCGAGGAAAAAAAACATTTATTTCTTGAATTTACTTTTTTCCATTTGAATTTGTATACTTACATGACGGAAATTATGATTTGGAGTTTTCCATTTTGCTTAATTTATATCTCTAAATGTTGCTTCTAAATGGTCTTTAGTATTTTATGCATTTTTTTTCTCAGTGGATTCAGGTTTCCTATCCAGTCTTCTTGATGATCCTTTTAGAATTATACACTTTTTTTTTTTGCAAGAACTTTCATTCGGCAAAAAAATTTGATTTTAACGTTCACATAACAAACCTCTTTTCGTATATCCCTTGAGATGTGTCACCATTTCGCACCGCATGACTCTTAATGGTGCAAAAGACGAGATTGTTTAGTTAATTGTGTCTATTCCTAATCAATCAGCAGCATGCAATCTTTTGTGTAACTTTTC
Organism: Loa loa; assembly: GCF_000183805.2. Classification (NCBI taxonomy): domain Eukaryota; kingdom Metazoa; phylum Nematoda; class Chromadorea; order Rhabditida; family Onchocercidae; genus Loa; species Loa loa. The sequence goes on along the minus strand of NW_018108188.1, from coordinate 673,219 downwards.
TATCACTCCCTGCTCTTTTAGTTTTTGACGGATTGAATATCAATTATTCATTACCATTAATTATTGCTTTATAAATCTTCTTCTAAGTGATGCAATAATTGTTCCAGATCAGGGATACTGTAAACCTAATTATTCAAATCTCTGTCGAATATACGCTACTATCAAGAATACTCTAAATGTATATATTACAACAAACTTTATGCAAGGCTATATTCCAAAATCTTTTGCTCTTATTCTATACCTAAATGATCTCAGATAATAGTTTCAAGCTTGTCTATCTTGTTTGTATTCGTTATTGTTAGCAACATTAATGTGTTATTTTGTGATATTTTCAAGAATGTTTTTAATTTGGTAAAATTTCAGTAAGAAACGGAACTTTTTCCTAAAAGAAAAATATCTTTCAACCCCTAAGTTAGTGCTTTTTCCGTGAAAACGAATTTTTACGAGAATCAGTCGTCGAAACAATCAAGATATTTATGGGTGTATTGCGTGTGTTTGTAGGTGCATGTGCAAGTGTTTATGTAATATATATGTAAGGTATATGTTTGTGTGTGTATGCGTGCATGTGTGTTTGTGTGCAGTCATGATAAAATAAATGAGTTCAAAAATTGATTTACAGTTATTTGCAATTATTCCTTTGTGTTATCAACATCTTAAATTTATTGCTCCTTTGGACCAAATGACATCTGACAAGAATTAATTGACCATTAATGTGCGCGTTGAAATCTCTTAGTTTGCTGAATTATTTCCTTTCTTTGTAATTCGAAAACATTGTGTATATGTTGCTTTCTTCAAATTTATCGGTTCGGAAGTTGTCAACCAAAATACTTTCGTGTCAAATGTTCATCCGAAAAGTGCCGCTAATATTTGCGTTATGTTGTCTGACTTTCATTCACGACACTAGTGAATAGGTATGAATTGCCACTGATAATATAGTTTTAACGGTGACGACAATGCTTAATTAAATTGCGGAGATAACCATTTGTTTGTTATTCTTTCATTCTAGATATTTTTACAACTATCAACATCATTTTCATAAAGTGAATTGAGTTAAAACTGCTCTGAATCGAATAGTATATACATCCGTGAGAGTGTACGTAGCGGTGCCAGTTGTTACAATATTGCAGCAGTTTGTCATCTTTGTTGTTACTGTTTCTGTTACTCTGATACTGTACAATATCTCCCTTTCAAAAGCTTCTGTTTACAAATATTCAGTCTTTTTCTAATTCATCGATCCATTTTATCAAATAAATTTTATTCGTTTCAGTTCTGTGTACCTAATTCATTCATACATTTATCAGGTAATTCTAGGTTAGGTCTCACAACATTCAACCACCGGTAAGATACAACACTATTGAGTGTACAGGTTGATAAATATTTAGCAAGAGAACTGTTGTCAGTGTTGCATATATTTAGCAGAGAGCATATCTTTATGTAACGTTTCAACTAGTAAAATTATTTTTTTACCGAATGAAATAAAATTGTTTTATTAGTTGAAGGGAGATTGATGACATTTCAATAATATGACGAGAAGTGGATATCAGAGGAGTGGTAAATGACCTGCATTACCTCACGAATTACCTTCAAGAAAACAGGAACTGACAAATACTATGTGGTCGAATTTGTAACGGTATGGCTTCCAAATTTCTGACCCTACTATTAGAGATAATTCTGATTATAAATATAGAATTTGTTGTTAATTCATATCTTACCTATGTTGATGTATCTGACGTACATGTTATAATTGAGAATAGACAAGGAGATACAGTAAGACGAATATGATCAAAAACGAAAATAAGAAGAAAACAATCAAAAGAGAAGTGAAGAGGGAAAAAAAATTTTGCTACAATATAATATTGTTATATACATAATTCACGGTCAATTACGAGGCTTCAAAGATGAGATATAATGAGTTATTCCCTTCTTAGTCCATTTTATAGAACTATTATGGTTGTATTGAACACTCATTGCTTTTCTGATGATGGAAGAAAAAAGCAGAAATCGGATGCAATAGAGTTGGAGGAAGAACTCCTGAATATAATTTATTCGCTGAATACAAAACTTTGATATCTTGGATAATTTTATGAATGGAAAAGAGAAGTAGATACAAATGTCTTGAAAAATTCTTTTGAATTTTGTCATTTGTAATTTTCATCCATTTCATTTTTCAGAAAATATTTCTCTATCACTAAGAATCAATCTTCTTTTCCACGTTCTACTATGTGCTATGTTGAATGTCCTTGAATGTTGGAGGAGAATAAAGGAATAGGAGAAGGTATGGACTTTTATTCTTACCTGGCATGTTTTTATTATACCGTCATAGCTGCAAGTGAAGACATAGTTTGCAGTAAGGGTGATCTTTATTCCTGTAGTATCTGCATATCTATTAAGTTCACTGTTATCGGTTAATTCGAATCTGATAGATGAGAGCAATGAGATATAATTTCGAAAATTTTCGATATCTTATAGAAATTTCGAAAAGAAAAATTAACATTAATAATCAAGTTTATTATTATTTTCCGGACTTTTTTGGATATAGAAAAGATGAAAACCTTCTGCAAAATAAGATTTTTGATTTCTTAAATCAAAAATCGATGAGCAATGATGTATGCCATGTTGTTCGAATATAATAGAAAAAACGAATGGGAAAGCAAGTTTTTTCTTTTTTTTTTTTTAGTAGAGAGAGAGTGAGAGATTCCGTAATGATAGGGGAAAGAAATGATGGAAGAAGACATGGCTTGATGTGTACGACGATTGTGCTTTTTGTTATGTTCATTTGTTTAAATTTATTCTTTCTTACTAAAAAGCACAAAGGAATGAAATTTCAACATTTTTTGCTATCACTTAATTCTCCCTACTCTTGGTAACGACATAATTTTCACTCGTCTTCTCAGGTTAATATTTTACAGCAAAATGTCATGGTAATAGATGAGATAGAAATAATGTAATCATAAGGCAGATTAAAATACATATTGGAGATCAGTAAATATTCGGTGTCTGGTAATTTCACCTATTCTGATAGTTGTATATATAGTGTTTCGTGTATGCATTGATCATCTTTGCATTATTTCAATACTTTTTTCGTTTACTATTTTGAATATGCAGAAGGGATTTGTTGACAGTTTTGTTGTGACATTTCAAGATGACCCAGAGAAGAGCCGTTGTCGTGGGACTATTTGAAAATGATGCATGCATATAAGGGATAATGTTCTGATTTACAATACTTGATATTGTGCAGCTGGGTCTAACATCTAAGTGGTTCATTCAGACTTCGTGCGATGATAAGTTTACTTGATACCATATATCCATATTTCGAGAAGAGAAAAAGATCCAGTAGTCTTATTTAAATTGCGACAATTAGGACGTTTTAATTGTCTGAATACTAAAAGTTTATAAATATGTTTTTCCTTCTTTTCCGGCAATTTCGATTAAGGGATGAAGGAAAGTAGTTTGGCGACCGACACATAAGTTTTCTTTAGAGGTCGTTGTTCGAGTGTTGTATAAGACACCTCGTTGTTAAGATACATTGTTGAGACAGGATTGAAATATATTATGTCGCGGACTAACACTCATAAAATGTCGTTATAATTTTTCAAATTTCGTAAAGTATTGAAAGAAGTAGTACTATAAAATACCACTATCGTTCATAATTTCTTATTTTTGATTATAGAGCTAAAATTTACTTTAACTATGTAGGATTTTGCTAGGCGAAGCACACATCCACATAGATGAACATGCATCAGGATTCATATATTCACAGGCACCCATTTAATACATATTTAAAAGACGAAGGGCCAGGGAAAGGTGGGTTTGAGGAGGTAAGACAGTTTGATCGGGAAGTGAGTGTCGGTAATGACATATTTTCAAGGGCGACCTGCAGTGCTCCTCTCTTCAGTTTATGTATGTTGATTTTGTGCTCAGCATCCACAGCAATCTCACATTATGGTTATCTCCTTTTTCTACTTCATAATTATGCAATTATTTAGAATTGGAGTATTTGAAGGTCTAATACATGAGCAAATCTGGTAGAAATTCGACTAATTTAATTAATTTCTTACATTGATAATATTTGTACGTACCATTCGGACTCCACTGATCATTTAAGTTTTCTGAATTCAAATTTTTGGATTGAAATTTTTTGATATCAAAACAAACCATTTTTGTTGGCTTACAAAAATGGTATACAATCTTGTGGAAATTAATTATTACGGAAATTATGGAAATTAATTATTATTATTATTTTTTTTTTTCAAATTCCTTTTTTTCTAAGACTTCCCTTTTTTTCTAAATTTGATCTGATAACAGCTAAAACTTTCTCAATGCGTAAATTTAATTTCTTTTTTTTTCAGATTTCAAATACACAAGAACTTTAAATTCATAAAGGTTAAAAGACGACAAAAATTTTTTGCAGTAGTTTTTATTTAAATTAGCTAAACCGAACCTATTTCTTGTTTACCACCGGAAATTGATATATGACGTACTAATGCGTACGTAAAGTTCAAGAAGTTTATACTACGCTTAAAGTTGTTGTTATACCATGCAACAATTATTAACAGTCATGATAGCAAATATTATTTTTATTGGCTATTTACACAGATATTTGTCAAATGGCTCTCGAGTTTGCTAGACCATCCTGTGATAATCCTTTGGTTGTTTTCGGGAAATGTTTTATTGTTTACGAAAACTTAATTTATGGTAGGAGCGTATAGTATATTTTCAGCGATATTTTAGGGGAAAAGCAGGAGTCAAGGAGGCCGAAGAAGGGAATACAAATATGTACCAAAGTTCAAAAGCGCAAAAATTTAAATGAAAAAGGAGATTAAAGCTCAGACAACTTTCGAGTCACTTTTTGCATAGAGTGTTTCCTTCCGGGATATTTACCTGCTGAGATGAACTATCTTTTAACAAGTGTGATTAGCTCAGGAAAAGAAAACAAGTGAGTTCATCTCGAATTATAAGAGGACGAAAGTTTGGATATTTCAGACTTAAGTTTTCAGTTTTCCTTGTTAAACCACACAAAAGCAGTCGTGCATGGCTGAAATGAATTTTTTAGGCGAAGTCTCGGTTTTTCAATCTTTTTTCTTTTTGTTCAAAAGTTCCACTGACAATCATCTTTCTTTTCTGTTTCCCGTAACGCAGGTGTTTTTTTTTTCCGGTGAGGTAGAAAATAGACGGGTTTTAATAAAAAAAAAAAAGAAAAACGGAGAAAAAGAAAAGTGAC
>NW_018108188.1:662564-667250 GCF_000183805.2 Loa loa | reverse complement strand
TTCTTACTATATATATATATATATATATATATATATATATATATACTAGCATTCCATTACCATAATATATTTGCATATGTGTATGTATACGTTTGTACGTATATTGAAATTATGTGTAAAGAATTTTGATCAGTAATTTGGCTTGATAAGGTAAATTGCTATCTGATTTTGATCCGCTGATTCGTTTTCCAGCGATAGAAGCAATCTTTGAACTTTGATTTATCAGGACGGAAACAAGCATGTGTGCGATTTCTGAATGCTTATGATATGACATTCACCGGTATGAGCTGTTCGATTAAATCCACGAACATTCTGTTGACAGCAGGCAGTCATCAATCTTAAATAGTCAAACCATCATTGACGGACACATTACACTGAATGGTCGGATAGTTCTGATAGATAATTATTTGTGATTGTTTTTGAAAAATTTTCCCTGTTTGTTTATATATGTATATACAAATATATACATGTGTATATATTTCTGCCTATGTATTTTTAATGATAATTTCATTTTCCCGGAATAGAATTTAAACAAATATAAGCGCATATAGTGTGTTTTTGCGGTAATCCAGACCCTTCTGTCCAAACATCTACACTTTTTGCAACTTCTTTGACCTTACCATTCGCTAAAATATGCTTTTATATCAGTATTTTCCTCCATCCATTTCTTTCACTTATCTGCTTTATAGTTTACCGTTCATGATCTCATTTTACTTTATTTGCAATACTTTTCATACTTGGCTATAATTGGGGAAAAATTTATCTTTAAACTATGGAAATAATAACCGGATCTCATCTACTATTGTGTTATCATCGATGGTCTTTTTGCGAAATTAACAACAGTTGTTGAGTAGAAACATAGGAGTGGGAGAAGAGAGCAGTCAAATCGAGTAAGGTGCAACTTTTGAAAGCTCGAGTTGCTTATGAAAATGATAAAATGTCATGTCTTTTAGATGGTAACACTCTATGTTTTATCATTAAAAAAAGTAAGACTCGAATTATGTCAGCTGTAGAAATTTATTAGCATTTTAAAAAAAGTTTGGTAGAATGAAAGTGTGGCTTAGAGGTAAGAATAAAAGTAAATTTGGATGATTTTTACAAAAAGAAAGGTAAAATTAGCACAATGGACAAATTTTTCCCACTTGATTGAGTTGAGTGGCATAATGGAGAGAGCAGTACGGTAAGTACGGCTTATACTACATGAGAAAGGCGATAGGTACTTGCGGGAGGTTAGGAGAATAAAAGTGTAGTAGAATTGTGAAAACACTCTTGAAAAATTAACTCCTCACTTTGTTTTCTTTTCACAATGTTGAGAAAGGATAGGAGAGAGGAAGGGAAAGGGCGAGAGGTGCCCCTCATTTTCAGTAATTTCAGTTAGGGTTAGATGAGTAATGCTTATAGCTTTAAGTAGTAGTAGCAGTCTGTAGTGGTCTAACATATTTACCTGTACCTCTCCTCTATTTCCGAATTGCAATGCTCTTTGCTCTATGTTGCATAGTGCAATAATAAAATGTGGTGATTCCTTGAGAAGTTCAGAAATCGCCACATCGTCCGTATGTCTCTGTTGAATGTTTGTGAAGTATTTTCTTTGTAAAGGTCATTTCCTGATTGAAGCCTGATGACCGGCACTCTGGTTTTCTTAAATATTATTTAATTTTAAATTATAGCATTTATACTCGATTTTTGTTTCAGGATCTCTTTACTTTCTCAACATGATATTATTTCTAAAGATAGTAAATAATTATGGATTAAAGTAGGATTCAAGTTACAATAAAGTAGGAGAGATGATCAGTAAGCCTCGGTCGGCGTTCTCAGCTGTTTTAGAAAGTTTTCTTTGCATCATTTACAAAACTCTCACCATAACCCATTCTTCCTTGTCAGTTCATTGGCAATTCTTTGAATATTCTACTCGATTATTATTATTATTGCATTGCAAAATAGTAGGTAAAACTGGATATGGCCATTTAGCCATGGGTTATCAAGATTATTAGTGATAATGTATTAAATGGATATGAAGTTCTGTATTTAAAAGATTTTGAATTGTAATAGGGATGGCTTGATTATGATTATGGTTTAGTAAATTTTTGGTAGTTTTATTGATTCATATTGGAGAGGAAGAGATGGATGTGATCATCTGGTAAGGACGATGGAATCATTGAAGCTGCTGATATCAATACTAACAGCAAGGAGGGTAAATGAAAAGCTTTAAGATTCGGAGAGAGGAAGTCTTAATGTGTAAATTAATGATTAAAAAGTTGACTAGTTTTGAAGTGATTTGAACTGAAATCATTTTATTTGTGCAACTTCATAGATTCGTCATAGTTATTGCGATAGTTCTTCTAACTAAATCTTCAAACTGGAAATAAATTTTAATCAAATATCTGCATTTGAAATATGTCTGTATGTGTGTGTGTATGTGTGGGTGGGTTTTGTTTTCCTTTCTTCCATCATCTTCAAATATGGATGTTAACTACTGTTCGGAATCTTTTCTTGAAACACTCCTCTTTCTGGCTTCAGTCCTTATTGGTTCCCGATGATTATCGTAAAATTTAGACTGATATTTATATTTGAGACATATATATGTATATATATGTATAATGCATGTACACTTTTAGAGACAGCGCTGAAATAGCGGATTAGTTTAAAAAGATTGGCTTTCTGATTGATCATCAACATTGAGATTGGCATAAGGCATGGGTAAGAAGAAGGAGAGGATAAGAAAGAGTAGCATTGAGGGAAGGGAAGTTCTACGGATTTAATCAAGTAGAAAGCGAAAATGCCAAGCATGTGCTCCGCTTTTCCATATAATTATGCTCGAGATTCATTCATTTTGTCAAGTTTCTGCCATAAAGAAGTGTTAAATTTGCTTTCTAAGTTTATTTAGAATAGTAGCAGATACAAAAGATCAAATTTAATTAAAACAAAAATTGAAATAGAACTAGTCTTATCTAAATACATAGGTGAATGCATGTCTTTTTACATAAAAAAGTATCTTATGTTGAAAGAATGAAAAACGATAGCATTACGTTGTTAATTTAAATTTTGTATGAAGAAATAACTTTTAAAATTAGTCTAGTGATTAACCGCAAAACTTAATTTGCATTCGAAAATTTGACTCGAATTCGGTGCAGAGTCCATGTACTTCAATTTGTAATCTCAATGAAAAAGCCCGTCGAATTGTTTCCTAACTTTTCCAATCAATCTCCCGCTACTTATATCTGTTTGAATACCACGGCGATCCTATTTCAAAGATTTTGGTTTATCAGCTATCTCTTGTAATGGTTACAGTGGTTAGTGAATGATCTGCAGACAATTCCTAGAATCGATGCTTTCGAGACATAAATTTTGTAAGAGGCACTTCCAAAGATGGTAGTCAAGCGCAATAACAAAGTTTTACCGGATTTTAATATTTAAACCGGATTCTACTTCATTTTAAGGCATGTTTAAATTGTTCTTGCTTTTTAACAGTCCTCATTTTTTGATTCGCAATTTCTCCAGTGCGGAGCATCATCTGTAATACTAACATTTTTCTAAGGATGTTCAGATTGGTAGCAATACTGTTGTCATTCCCACCCCTCTTATTTATTTTTGATTTGTAAAGGACACAAATTTAAGCCAAAGTTGTTCAAGAATTGAAAGTGGACATTGCCAACATGCATACATGCATTTTCTAATTCATTTTTATTAGAAGGAAAACGAAGAACTAGACAAAATATAAGGTTGCATTGAGGGACGGAAGTGACATTCGAAGAAATATCACTGTGCACGTTTATTTCTGGCAAAGAACGTTAGTTAACTTTGCCTCAAGAGAAGTATTCTTCAATATTTATTCATACTATCTTCCGAGATCTCGAATTTTAACCTCAGCTTTTATTTCATGTAGGATTTTTGTTTGTAAAAAAAGTAATTAAGAAACGAAAAAATTGCTGAATGTGCTGAAGAAGTTGTAAAGACTCATATAATGTAAAAAGGTAGTAATCTGAGGTGTAATAAACATGTTGTTTATAAAAGTTCCTTTGTAGCAAAGTAGTATTGATCATAAAATTTCCTTTATTTGAAAATTTGATTGTCTCCAGCGACTTTTGATGAAATTTCAGAAGCATTTAAAAAAATCAATGCGAATTATTGAGAATATTGATGCTTAGCAAACTCCAATGACGTCATGAAAAGGTAAGCTTATTAAGTTAAAGCTCTTATCCAGAAGTAGATACTTATTTGGAATGTAGCTGTCTTAAGAAGCTTTATAAAACTGTTGCTCGATTAAAGGTTTGAAAAGATCGTTTTTCTACATTTTCGATTTTACTATCATAGATCGTTTCATATCCAGAATTCCGATTCATCTTGCAGTCTATTAGTCTATCTCCGCATCAACTGATATCGACACAGTACTATTTTTGATCTGTTTTGAGAGTCTTATGAAAGCTCGTATTTGAGCACTTTAAATATTCGACATTGAGAAGTGTTTACTTTTAAATGTATGTAGCTGTTATGTGCGTTTGTGTGTGTGTATGTGTGTGTGTGTATGTGTGTGTGCATGTGTGTGTACACCTACCATATGTATGCATTGATGAAGAGTTTGTGAATAGGTGCTCAGCAAAAACTCTTATTTTACGAACTACACATGCAGATACATTATATATATATATATATATATATATATATATATATATATATATATATATATAT
>NW_018108188.1:659753-662172 GCF_000183805.2 Loa loa | reverse complement strand
ATATATATATATATATATATATATATATATATATATATATATATATATATATATATATATATATATAATCGTCTCAGTTATATTGCAGTGTGAATGACATATGATGGAAGAAAACAGAATTTACCCGCCCTTCCTTTAGCAGTTTTGGGTGGAATGCCCGGATTGCATTACCCGTTAAATGAAGACTTTATGTTTCGGCTTTAATTGTTTCTTCACTTGTGTAATAACATTACATCAGCCGTTTTTAGTCGCTGCTCTGATTGATTCTCTAAAATCAACCAAATATTCCTCGGTAGATTTAAGTATTTTTATGCCTACAACTGTTAAGATGCAAATCATTTTTTCTTTATTTTTGAATACTCCAATTTATGGCGTTTTTTGATTCTTAAGATATATTAGCTTTCAATGATTGTTGAAATTTTATTTCTTTTCAAATTGTCTTTGTTTACGCCATGAAATCAGTGAAGCGAGCAAATTGGCGCTATTTTGCATATTTATTTATTTCTTCTGCCATCAGATCGGATTGGACAATTCATCAGATAGCAGTTGAACGTTGTTTAATCTTATATTATCGAAAGTCTTATCAAATTGAATAAAACGGTTCAATGTTGTTACTGAGACAATCAATGAATGATACAGTCACACCCCCTAAAAGTCTGTATTGCAATGACCGCACATCTTCAATAGTACTTCTTTGTTTAGAAAAGATTTATAGGTAGGCGACCAAAATCCATTCTTCTTTTCACTCACTCACTCACTCTCTCCCCCCTCCCTCTCTCTCTCTCTTCCTCTCCCAAATGACATCAAACGAAATGTTTCAATTAAAAAATCAATCATATTTTTTTTTTCAAATCTTCAAAGGATACTTCATTTCCGGTGCAGTTCAGATGCTCGTTTAAGTGCTTTGGCAAAAGAGAAGCTAAGGTGTGACTTCACACTTCCTCATACCTTTACATTGGAAGTGATCCCCTTCATAATGATACATCGTCAGTTTTCTCACATTGCTTTACTGTTTACAGATTTTCTACAGTGATGCATAAAATATGCCTAAATGCATGCATTTTCAACTTTTCACATATTGTCTCATGCATGCTAGCAGTTTTCATACGTGCATGCATGAAGCAATATGGTAGTCCCGCTAATACTTCATCATATAATGTGTGTAATTGTGTTGCGGCGCTAATGTTTCGCTTCGCAAATCGTTAATCGTTTGTTCCGCTGAATAATTTGTCATTGAGCGTGTCATTTGCGTTTGTTCTGGAAAAAATCATAAGTTAAACAACATTTTTTCTTAATTTATTTCCAGAAAATGCTCGAATGCCATGGCAGATTTTTGCCTTATTACACATGGAGAAATCAAACAACAGAGAGAAAGGAAGCGAAAAAGGACAATGGTTTCAAAATTTTCTTTTTTCCGTGATTTTGTTAAGGAAACGGAAAGTAAGAAGCTGAAAATTATTGCATGTTGAGAGAGAAATAAAAGCATAAAGTAGGTTTGAAATAAAAATGCAATTCAGATCACTTTATTCATATTTCTAGATTCAATCGATCTAACTGAATAGCAAGATGATTGACTTTCGGTACATCATCATAAAATGATAGTTAGGGAGGATGTTAGGGAAGCCAAAAAAGTGTGCTTTCTTTGCAGCTTATTTTTCTTTAGTAGCAAGAAGCTGCTTCTTAACTCATGGAATTAAGTCCTTAGGTATTTTAAGGATGTGGCTACTGTTAGATCCATTTAAAGAAAAACCTCTAGTAATCTAATCTAATGTTCCGGTATTTAGTCTAAAGAATGATGATGAAACCCACTCTGTTTTCCTGAATTGATATCCAGATGTAATTTTACCCCGGATGCAGGACTGATATATATTCGCATTTAAAAGTCTGGATGTCTCTGCTCAGATTACTTCTGTTTTTCTTTCCATATTTCGAGCGATAAATTATTGTTAGGCATCAATGTGGAGCTTTTTCTTTCGTTAATCCATTAGCCGTTAAAATACAACAATGCATTCATTAACCTCAACGATGGTTGAAATATCTGGATTCATTTCTTCTTATTTGTTCATTTGAATATTTGGATGGGAAACAAATATCTGTTGAAGTGGAATAGATTCAATTTCAAAATATGATCCTTTTTCAATTCTTTTCCCTACTTTTTCACTTTTTTTTTAAAAAAAAAAAATTGTGATTATAGTATACAGTGATTTGGATTGGTTCATTTGTATGACAGGAAAGTAGGCAATCATCTCATGGCAGATGTTCTATCAGTTTCGTTTTTTAATCTTTAAAGATGAAAAATTCAAATTTTTTCATTCGTTGGATTGGTTCTAGCAATCCTTGTTCCTTTTCATCTTTTTTTTCTATCCCAACCGTTCCTTGTCATTAATGTATTAACAATACAGCGCAAAAAGTTCCTCTC
>NW_018108188.1:657387-659392 GCF_000183805.2 Loa loa | reverse complement strand
GGAGGTAAAAATGAGGACAAAAAAAAAAAAAAAAAAATTAGACTGACATGTGTGTAACTGGTAAGGATCTTTCACGTATTAAATTGTTCCTTACGTGTTTCTTGTAGTATAGCATTTCTTTTTCATCTTAATTCTACGCCCTATCGGGTTTTTTAAAATCGTAAAACTGGTATGAATTTCTTTGTTCCAACCATCAGCTTGCGTTGCGGACGCGAATTTATGCAAGTTTTAGAGGAACAAAGTGAACCAGAAGAGCGTGAAAAATCACTAATCCTTTCCGTACTATTCTCATCAACCAATTTACATTGTTCTATTAATTTTGATATTAATAAATGATGCATTATTGAACGTATTCTACGTGAAATCTATTACTACTTAAGTTCAGTGGTACAGAAATAATACTAGCAGTTTTAATTCCGTGAAATATTTTTAATTAAAAATTTTTGCAATTACAGAGACCATTGTTTTGTGGTACAAGTGGAGGAGTGCATGTGAATGTTTACTTTCGCCATACGGGTTTTGCTAGTAACAGAGTGAAAAATCATCATTTTCTTCTACATTATTCTCTTTAATTATTGAATCTTTTATCCGAAAATTTTCGATTATTCTGAAAAGTTGGATACAAAACAGGGTAAGGAAGAGCGAAAATGCTCGGTAAATTAGTGAACAAATTCAAGAAACATTCACTACAAGAAGAAATAACAAGCAGTACTGGTTTACTCGGATCTGTTCCTAATAATGCTAATCCTGGAAATAACAGAATAACAACAACACTGCCAACTGGAACAATAATGGCAGTAGTTCCTCAGCAACCAAATCGTCGAAGTGCTCGAATAAGTGCACTTTACGAGGTTTTTTTTTTCGTATTCTTCAAAGTATTTTTGCATAGTTGACCTGAACTATAGTTGAAACATTCAGGACAATAGTGCGTTGGGGATGATTGACTCGGGAACCGAATCAGATGACGATGAATTAGAACAACTTGATTCCAGTAAGTTTTCTGATTAATTGATAAGCATTACGGTGAATGAGTTGAAGAAATGTGATTAGAAATATACGATTGATGCTGAGACACTTCTTTAATCAGTACAATTGCATTTCCTTATCTACATTATTTAGTTATATCAAAGTATAGTTGTATTCAAAAGTAATGGTTATACTCCATTTGTGTTGGCAATCTGCCTTACAGTTTTAAAGCTACTAATTTTGTCTTGAAATCGATTTTATCGTCAAAGTTTTTATACTTCCAAAGTAAGTAGAAGTAGCGAATTCCGCAGTGGAAAATGATAATTATGATGGAATTAAAACAAGACAAACTTAAGAAAAAGTTTTTAAAAAGCAATCACACCTTTTCCATTCCTCCTTCATCCTCTCACTCTTCTGATCAATTGCTTCAGGTGGAATATAACAATATTTGCAATAAGCATGATATACTGGATAAAAAAGAATCAGGACTGTTTAATTGTATCAAAGTGTATTAGTAATATATGGAGAATAATTCGGGTGTTTATGCAATCTATATATTGACTGTCTGTAAAGTGCTATCTGTTCAATTTAACTTGTTCAAAAACATCAGTAACATAATGAGAACTGACCGTTGCATATTTGGGTTATTTAACTTTCAAATTTGCACTTTTAATAGTCGCTTTCATGTTTGGAAATTCCAAATTTAACTCTTTTATACAGAAAGTGATAAGTAAATAAAGGTTTCATATTGACTCATTTTGACATCTCCATTTAATCGGGCTGATTGCTTGATATTCGGTAGGTATAGCAGAAGAGGAGATGGAATAAATACTGCTTTAATTAATGCAATTTCATTAGCATCTGATGCAATCCGGAACAATTACTTTGGACTTCTGCAAATCACTTATCACTCATAAGTTTAATTTGGTTAGCGGTGCAATGGTTGATATTGGAACCATCCAAGGTAATTAGATTGCCTAACGGATGAATAAATATGGGAGATTTCATAGGTTCAGATTGCTGGAGTTTTCCTCATCCC
>NW_018108188.1:653656-656836 GCF_000183805.2 Loa loa | reverse complement strand
TTTATATATATATATATATATATATATATATAATGAAATGTTGAAGTTAAAAAAACTAAAACGTTTAAAGTCTTATGGATTATGCTTTGTTCTAGTGGCTTGTCCAAAAATTTACATATCGCTGCTATTAATTATGGCAACATCTGCCTAGGATTTTGGTCATAGTATTTTCGCTGTTATTGAGAGCATGACTGTTAGAAAAGAATGTTTATCCTCTTCATTTAATATCCACCTTTTAATTTGACTATTCTTGCTTAGCAGTATTTCTCTGTTCTCTACTTTATTTTTATTGTAATTGTTTTACTGTCAAAAATTTACAGATTTGAACAGAGCGCCTTCAACGGATATAATGGGAAGCAGTCCACCAAACCTGACCAGCTCACCACCTCTAGTTAGTGAATTCGAAACAGACAGGTTTGTTTGGTTTCAATTCTTTAAAGTGGTAGTTAATTTTAAAATATATGCATCTATCCGTTGCATATATTTTGGAAAATCGGTTTAGCTATTAGTCTTTAACATTTATTCCTCTTCCTCAACCTTCTTGCCATAGGTATAAAATTAGCATTAGAAATGGACAAATTTCATAATTGTCTATGTCATTTAGTTCTATCTACAGATGAATTGGTATTGATGAAGAATGAGGAGAAATAGTAAATGAGAGTAGTTATCAGATAGTATGTGTGTTCCAAAAGCATGACATCAACAGAGAGTCCATAAGGGTCAATTATATATATGATTCACGCTATTCTTCAATCTAAATATCGATCAGTAGAGTCAGGTCACATTTCCTTTCAAAAACCTTTCTCACATTTTTTCCTTTTCTGTGTTACATTTTTAAGCGAAACTGTCACCCTGTTCTAGAGAAAACTATTATACCAATAGCACATGTTTTCATATCATATTTTTGAATGCAAATGACACGGTCTTACGAGTTCAACCAGTGAAACAAGAAGAAGTCCATCCCATCAGCTATTGATCCAGGCTACATGATGTAATATCGCGTTATATGGGAATCACGTAGTGCTGCTGGCGTATATTTAGGTTTGGTAAGGTCCCTTTTGGAGATCCCTTTTGGAAGCAGACCTGTTTTTACTTTTCTTCTTTGCTTCCTTCCTCATCTTGTAATATCAATAGATCTGAAACGATAGGAGTTTACAAATATTTTATTACTGAAAGGTGGATGACCTTGCAGAATGAAAAGAGCTTACGTAGAGGAGGAGATCATCAAAAGAGCAATTGCGAGGAAAAAGCAGACATTGGAAAGAGAATAGGGCAAGGTATAGAATAAGAAAGGAAGAACAGATGAAGTAGTATGATAATTGAATGGCAATAGATGAGATGCTATAGTAGAAGGGCAGTGAACATTGGAAGGTTATGCATAATAATTTATTTACACATTGCAAGTCACATAACCTCCTGTCTATTTTCCATTATCTGTGATGCTTTTGTAACTGTAGATTGTATGGGAAATCTTTTGGGCGGTAAATATTATGGGACTTATGGTACAAACCTGGAAATGCATTATTTGAACTGTGATTCTCTCTCGAAATTTAAACAGTAATAGGAAACATTTTGATTCTGTCGTTTGATACATACTTTTACAAGAGAGGGAATAATGCAAGTCATGTACACATCATTCGATCGTGCCATATTTGTTGACCACTTGGAAGAGGGTTATATGATACATGCGGTCATTAATTAGTCATGTTATTTGGAATCGTGTTGTGTATTCTCTTCCTCACTTCTTTAAAGTATTCTGTGTGTTTGCATGCAACCATAGTTCCATTACTGAATGTTATTATTTGCGAGGGAAGATTTGGGAAGACTTTACCCATGCTTGCTGCAAACGATACAAATATGGGTGTTTCCTTCCAGTCTACGCAGTGGGTTTTTTAGGTGAAGCACAGCATGTACAGAATTGACCCCACTGTTTGCTCCTAAGTTTATCTGCCAGAACTTAGCGAGCTAGAACGGTGACAGTGAAGTCCTTAAGATTTGAAGTCTCGTTGATTTTGTTCGAGCAACCTTCTCTTAGATGGATGGCCTTACAGAGCTAAACGAGCTCCATCTACCTGATTTTGAAGTTAGAGTTGTCCTTCTCCTAGAATAGTTGCCGGGAGATTAGCAAGCCTATCTTGCCCGTAGACATACTTTTCCAATCTTTCACTTGAGACATGTCTGGCATGGGAGACTTACCGGAGCCATATGCACCGCCATCATAGCTCGCAACCTCATTAGGACATGCATACTTTTCCCCCATAATGAGGAGATGCTCGTAAAAAATTGAGTGAATAATAGGTAAGTGAGAAAATATTAATGTCGAAGAGATTTTGATATCTCGTATAAATTGGAAATTTTAACACTGAAGGGAAATTGGGCTTTTTAGTGCATTGTTTAGATTGGTTCGTTATTAGACTTAGCAAGTCGATCACTTTATTCTCCAGAAATTTCCTTTCAAGTTTTCGAAGAAATATAGTGAATATATTGGGATTTTAGAAATTTCCCAAGATAACCCCGAATCTTAGTCAACATAATCAAATACTACTACACTTGCTATGATCGGAGAACTATTTTCAAGTCCTGTGAATTATATGAGAAGTTTGCTCGAGATTTATTTGTAATAAGCAATTGACTGTTGTAGCGGAAGAACTAGAAAGAGATACAGAAAGGTGGTGGCGGTAATGGTACAAAGATTAAATAGCCATCCAATACCGCATTGCAAATATGAATGGAAACAAGAATTTTATGATAGCTAAACGGGTTGTTTTCAGCACGATGTTTTGACTGATATTTTGGAATGCTAAAATTTTTTTTTAAATGAATGTCAAGGAGAGAACCGGTGACAAGAGGAGACAAAAGGATGGAATAGGCAGAAGAACTGTTCCACTAACACTGCACGAGAGGTTCCAAAGGGCGTTTTTAAGTCACAGTGCGTAAGTCATAAAATTTAAGTGGTAGTAAAGCTTTCTTCCTCTTTCCCGCTCATAATTATTATTATTAGTATTAATATTAATATTAATGTTATTATTAATGTTATTATTAATGTTATTATTAATGTTATTATTATTATTATTATTATTATTATTATTATTATTATTATTATTATTATTATTATTATTATTATTATTATTATTATTATTATTATTATTATTATTATTATTATTATTATTATTATTATTA
>NW_018108188.1:651157-653413 GCF_000183805.2 Loa loa | reverse complement strand
TTATTATTATTATTATTATTATTATTATTATTATTATTATTATTATTATTATTATTATTATTATTATTATTATTATTATTATTATTATTATTATTATTATTATTATTATTATTATTATTATTATTATTATTATTATTATTATTATTATTATTATTATTATTATTATTATTATTATTATTATTATTATTATTATTATTATTATTATTATTATTTATTGCTTATTATTTATTATTATTACTATTATTGTTACTTATTATTGTTACTACTATTATTACTTATTATTATCGTTATTACCACTCCACTGTTTCCACTAAAACCGTTGAGTTTCTTGGAAGACATTGACAAATGGTCATGTTCTTTCTGGTTGATTGATCATTAATCCTTTTTATATTGACGATTTTTCTCTTTTTTTTCATTCTCTAGGTTGATAGATATTACTGCAGAATATGGAGAAAGATTTTAGCATGATAAATAATAAACTTATAAATGTTACGAATATTTCAAAATGTGAGATGTTATTGACTTCGATAGTACAAGTGTGAACCGAGTAATGTTTTATTTGACATATAATTTTGAAGTTGCTTTTTTTTGTCTCTGAGCGTCATCGAAATATAGCACAAAATGATTCGGACTTGCACTGCTCTATATTCAAGTTGTTATGAGATTCTTGTTCTATTCTCTTATTGCTACATTTCTTAGTTAACTGCTAATCAATACTTGCTTTTTATAGTTTTATGCTTATTAGTAGAATGAAACCATTTCTTTATCACAATATAACATTTCCATTTCATCACCGATTTTAAGTCCGCGTGCAGATTCAATTTTACATGCAAACAGCACAACATGCAATGTCGCAATAGCAATGAGAGTTATCATAATTAGCCAAATTTGTTAATGGATCTAGTTCTTCTATATGTAAGAGCTGTTAATCACATTCTTCTATAATTTATAATGTTAATCACATCCTTCTATAATGTATAATAATTTAGTCTATTTCGGTCGTGGAAAATGCAAAGGAAGAAATGTTGAATAAAATAAGCTGAAATGGAAAAATTAAGTGTTTTCAGAAAAAAAATTATTAAAAAAAAATTTCTATTCAAACAAATTAAAAAATTTCTATTCAAACAAAAAGAATGCTTTGGGATTTCAATTTTGAACTTCTAGAATTAAGAGCGACTTTTTTGTCATTTTTGAAATTTTGACCAAGATCAGGCGATCCTTACTCATTTCTGGGACAGACCTTAAGAATGAATCAAGGGAGATGGCCTAAGACAAACAGGAATTGCAACCATCAATTCGGATATAAATACGTAAAAACATTCAAAATGATTTGCATCCAAAACGAAATAATGATTAATCAAAAGTTTTTGCATGGTTGAGAAGCAAATAAAGGTTGAAATTAATCCGGACATTCCAGCAGTTAGCAGTGTAGGAAGATGGTGTTTGATTGTCAGTTTATGGAGTCAATATATTTCTCAATGATACAAATAAATATGGCGATAATAAATAGATGAATGGTTTAAGGAAGAAGGGTTAGTAATATCAGTGATGCATTAACAATTCCTACACATTCGTCCATTTTCGTCATTCTTATAATGTGATGGTAATATGTATTCATACATATACTAGCTATTTCTTCCACTCTATAGTGAAACTGATGTTTGGAATATATACTATGGTTTCATATGTCCACATATAGCCTCGGAATTATTGAACTAACATCATTATTTCGTTCATAACTTCGAACTTATTGACAGTTTGGTAGTTAATAAATGAGTTTTTGATCTTCTCTTCCTCTAAAACACTTCATTTATAAGCATACCTTCTGTTATGAGATACATGTCATTAGACTTGTGCAAGTTACCAGTAAACAAATCCGATCCAAGCGGTGTTTATGAATTGAAAAAATCAATATAATGGAATTATTACTACAGAATATGAGAAGTTCATTCTGTTCCGTTCACTTAATTTTCAAATTCTAAACTTAATTTTTCCATGCCATTTACATTTGGGTCAGTAACTTAACATAGTATGTTTCTGCTCTTTCAAACTACCTTATTGTTATCTGTGGTTAAGAAAGTGCTATTTGACAAGTACTGACTGATGAAAAAAGGAGATAGAGGGATAAGAGAATGGACATTTGTGTTGCTGACAGAGACAAATTTTTCGCTTCAGTAATTTTGCGAAAAACTCTTCTTAATGTGTGTGCGTGTGTGTGTGTGTGTGTGTGTGTGTGTGTGGGCGTGTGTGTGTGTG
>NW_018108188.1:598376-651137 GCF_000183805.2 Loa loa | reverse complement strand
TGTGTGTTGCGACGCGTGTGTGTGTGTGCGTGTGTGTGTATGTATGTATGTGTGTGTTTGTGTGTCTGTGCGTGTGTGTGTGTGTTTTTGTATGTGTGTGTATATTGTGTATGTGTGTGTGTATGTATGTATGTGTGTATGTATGTATGTATGTATGTGTGTTTCATGTTCCGAGCTCCAGTTAAATGAAAAAAGAGAAGGAAGAGAAAGAGGAGGGAGTACTTCATCTCGTTATTTCTTTCAATTCTTCCTTGCTCTCCATTTTCATTTTTTTTTTTTTCTCATCGCATCCTAATCCAAGGAAGGGAAAGGAGTAGTAATGAAGACGAGGAAAGATAGGAACCTTTAGTGTGAAGTGTGATGCTAAGGCTTTCATCACTTTGTTAAGGGTTTCAGCCTTCGGGGATCTAATTAGATGGTTTTCTCCTCGAAAAACACATTAGTTATGCGTGGGAGAACTAGTAATAGGCTTAACATTGGATTGGGACAGATAGATATGGCTAGTTGATGAATAATTAGATAGATGACAGAGTTACTCTTATCGCCATCGTCCATTTATAGCGAGAAGTCAGAAAGCTAAATTCAAATAACCGTGAAATTAGATCTAGCCTTGGTTGTCGTTTCGTTTTTCATCCCTGCTACGAGTTCGTAATTTTGTTATTCTTATATATAAATAAAATTTAGACTCGAATTTATACTACACTTTGTTTGCTGTATATTCCCCAAATTCGCATATTCTCTTGACGATCTCTTCGGACTATAATGTATGGTATTTTCTCTGTATGAATGAAAATCACCTGAACAGTTGTGTTTGTTTTTACGCATTTCGAAATTTAGAAATAGCTAAAATTTTAAACGATATCTTCGAATTGTTTTAAACAGTAAGAAAAGCGCAATTAACAAAATTAAATCAGTCTATGTCTTCCATCCAGCACCATCTTATACCTTTCTCATTCTCCCACTTAGTAGCATACTAGCTTTTCCCGCAGAGTGATACATACGATACTTCTCAGGCTTTTGGTCGAAAACCGATCTTCTTTTATGTCATTCCCTTCCCGTTTGATATATTACCAACAGTTTTACTTTCATTCCCAATTGGACACGCCCAGTACTTGCATAAATGAATTGAAAAAAAGTTCTTTGCATTTGAGCTTTGTTGGACATTTGTTTAGTGCTAGTCAATAAGTGTGGCCTGTCCACTGTGAAATTCTTGACACTGTGGCAAAAACCTTTTTTTTCTGTCGTAGTTATGAGGTTGAATATTTGCTCATTGGTCAAGAAATTAGTTCACTGGACAACTTAAAATTCACTTTTGCTATTCACTTTTGCTATGTTGATCCATTCAATCATCAGGAAAGAAGGATTGAAGCTTTACATTCCAGAAAGAAATCAGATACTATAGGAATTGTTTTTTATCTAATGTAGTGAATTTAACCTGCATATATACAATTATTTTCTATTGCTGGAAATTAACGGACCAATAAAATACCTATTATTTGCGAAGAGCTATAATTTTATCCTTAATTATTTTCCGTCATGTTGTAGAAAAAATTTATGGCTTCATTTATTCCACAACTCGTCAGTTTACTGTGATCATTTTCCTTTTCAAAATAAACTTGGAAAATTACTTTTTTCGGGTGTGAAATATATGTAATTTTGATATTCGTCGTTTTGTTTCATACGTTTCATGTATTGGTGCTCTTTTTTTCGTAGCAAAATAGCTGTCCTTATATATATGGAATTTCTTAAGACTTCATAATAGAATCCAGCAGTAAGCTATGGTCTTTTCACTTTTCTAGATGTATTCTCCATGATATTCTTAATAGATGATAAAACCTTCGTTGATCGTCTCTAGAAATGGAATAAGTAAGATATATTCATTTTTCAATAAAAAAAAGCAAATTTTTTCTCGACGGATTTGTCAGATTTTCTCGGATTTTGGTTTTTCTGTACTCTTATTTCTTGTGTTTCTTCTTTTTAAGATACTTTAGACATCATTTGGTTTCATTTTTCAGGCTCCAAGTAGTTCACTTCTCAGGTTTTAAACAGTCCCACCTCCATTTTCAACAGTAAGCGAGGACTGTCTTGTCTTGGAAACAGCTTACTGGCAGTTTCGTAGGAAAATAATAACCCAGTCTTAGTGTTTTATTAGTGAAGTGTTTTTCCCATGCATTGTTAAAAAAAATTTCAGGCCTTACTTCTTATCGGTATCTCTTACTTTTGATCTGTGAGAATTTCAGATGTCTAAAACTGCACCGTTCCTCTGTTATTTCGCGGCCCTGGTCCATTTGTTTCCATATTTTTAATTTCGGACTAGCTTAATTGTATTCTATTTTCATATCCTTATCCTAAATTTTAAATGATATTTTCTTACTGAGAAAAAGTTGAGGGCTACCATAGGGGAAAGGATGACGAGAGCTGAAATTTAAGGTTGGAAGGAAGGAACGGGATGGATTACGGAATTTGAGATCAGGTTGACTTTCCGTCGTGAAAACAGGACTTTTTGCAGATCCTTCATTTATTCTTTATATTTTAATCTTAAGCTTCTGAAGCAAGGCCGGATAATTGTTCATTTACATTGCATTTTGCAAAAACATTGGTTAAGAATTTAATCTATTAAATTTTCTATAGCTGGGACAGTACAGGCTGTGAATCCGGTATCGTGTTGCACGATAGAAGTAGTGAAATCAGCGAGACATCACAAGATAATATTTTCGACGAAGTTATAAGAGGCACTAATTGGTAGGTTTATCATCATTTTGCGTTATTTCCAGGTTTTTTCTCAGGAAATTTAAAATACTACTTAGGCATCCATTAAGATGATAACCATTTTTACGTGGTTGCTTTTAGTTGATTTAAATCTTCATAACTGTTAATAAGTAAATAAGTGACCGTTCGATGTCAAGATATTGAGGAATTCAGCTTATCAGATCATTTGTATAATAATTTGTAGAGTGACGAAACCTTCCAAAGGAACAGCATGCTCTCCCTCTGACAAGATTTTCAGATTTTTGTAATTCATATTTAAATTTAAAAGTGAAATTTGCTATTAGTATTGCATTTTTTAATATGTTTATTGCCAATGAAATATCTCTTTCAATTTATTTTCTTTATTTTGAAACAGAAACTTTTATATCATTGATTCGGGATAAGACGACATACTAAAATACGTTGTCAGATAGTTTCTAAGCATAACGGTCTGATTAGTACTATAGCGAACTTGCTATCCGAAGTGGGGATTTAGAATATCCTTGTGTTGTTATGGATGGATCAAATTCAGGTGGATCGGTTTTACCAACTAATGATTTAGTGAAGGGATATAGCTCCATTTCAGAGTTTTTTGCTCGCACTCTTACCTGGGCAGAGAACTACTAATGATTGAAAAAGAAGGATTTTATTAGTCGAGTTAGTTATTAAAATGGAGATTGATGAAATAGATTAAATGACGATGGAATTACGTGAGAAAATAGTTCCGAATAAAAGAAGGTAATTTAAAGAGCTTAGTGCGTTTTTCAATTGCCAAAGAACAGTTTAATGAATTTTATCGGCTTTCTCATCGTTTTCCTTCTCAAGCATTTTGATATTTGTCGAGCGACGATTGATATCCCTTGCGTGAGCTGAGGAAAGAAATACATAATAATTTCAAAGTTACATCGAAATGAAATCAGTAACCGAACAGCTTCCCATATATCAGTTGTTTACTGTTATGCATCCCTCCAGAAATAATTCTACTCCTTTATATTGTAATTTTAATTTTTTAAGAATCTCCAATTTTGTTTGGGAGTGAATGGTTTTTGGTAATTCATCACCTTTAAAAGCAATTAGAGCTGAGGAAAAAATATCAAGGAGAAATACCTCCTCATGAATTATGACGTCTGAAATCTGATTACCTATTGGATGATCTGGTTTCTATGCTATAATGAGGGAAGGAATATTAATTTAGAGTTTGCAGTTTTTCCATGCTAGTTTGGAGTTATACACGATCTGTTCGATCGTCCCTCACACAGCAATATCATCCAGGTCATAGCATCCCCACTTTTCTTATTCATTATTACGAATCCTTGACGATACCTGTCTACACCATACTAGATGAATATATATGTCACATACGCCTTATTATTGATTCATAAAACTGATGATATTCCATTTTGAGTTGACTTTCATCCAATTAAAGTTTTGAAGAAAATTTGTAATAAATATTTGTCAATGGACATAAACATAGAATTGTTATGGGATCAGAGAGACTTGCGCAAACACCCAGATTATACACTCGGATACATTTGTACGAATATGCAGTTTTGTAAATGCATATTCGCTCAGCTATGCACTCACATATATATGTAGAAAAAGGCAAACTTTTCGAATGAAATCAATTTTCGAGGCATGCCTAATATATCTAACTTTCTGTAAATCGATTTTTGGGATAAAATTTAATCTTTAAGAAATTCTGGAGATAAATCGAAAATAAGGCAGGTATGGAGGGTTAGGCATGAAATTTTATGGGATTTCATTGTCGATATTTTTGGTTAACCGAAATGAAGGAAAGGATTAATTGAATTTTATGCCGGAGTTTAAGCTTCCATGAGAATGAAACAAAAAAAAGAAAAAATACTGAGGAATAATGGCTAACAGTCACCAGTGAAATGTCTGATTTCATTCAAAGTTTCAGTAGACATAGACACGTTTAAAGATACTATGGAATAATTTTGTGGTTGGAACTTTCGAAAACTCACTTGCCAAAGACTTCATTCATACTTGAAATCATGAATGTCTTTGATGAATGTGGATAAAATTAGTGAAAGTATTGCAAGTACGAACTGATGCAGCAATATACATTTATAATTACAACAAATATATGGTTTTGCCGAAAGCGAATTTTGGAATTTTTCAAACTGTGTATTTTCAGTGTCACAATAACTACAGCAACAATGTCTTTGATGAATACGGGTAAAATTAATGAAGGTATTGTAAGTACGAACGGATGCAATAATACTGACTCAGGGAAAGCCGAGACGGGCGCATTTCGTCCAGTTACTAGACGTTACATTCAGAATGGATCGAACAAAGTGAGTTAACTCTTTTGACATAAGTTATCCCTCTTGCTTTTCTTATTTACGTTGCAACAGGCATACTGTTGTTTGGAATGTTTGTGAGGAGGGATATTTTTTTCAGTGATTATTTTTCCATCACTTATATTTCTTAGTTGAACTAATTCCATCTTGAATATTATACCTGAACAGTGATACTGTTTTAAGGATTCGAAATTAAAGAAAGTTTAAAGTACTGGCAACTTATATCTCTTTGCTCAGAACTTATTTCTGAGTATTTTACACACTTCAGTGTAATCCTTACGTATTATGTGATAATC
Source organism: Loa loa (assembly GCF_000183805.2). NCBI lineage: Eukaryota > Metazoa > Nematoda > Chromadorea > Rhabditida > Onchocercidae > Loa > Loa loa. The sequence continues at coordinate 645,769 of NW_018108188.1, read as the reverse complement.
AAGAAATCAAAATTTGATTTTCTCAATATATATATATTGTTATATGACCCATCCATCATCTTCGTCTTGTAGTTCGAACCTACCGCCGTCCTTTTTCTTTTCATTGCCCATAAAAGTCCTTGTAAATTACACACAGCAGGTGGTGGTAGTGGTTTGGATGGTAATAGGTAGTGGATGGTTACACTTTGTGACAATTGACAGACCATTCTAGAAATTGCATATCCTGTTTATTCTGCAGTATCATCCGTTTCAAAATTGCCAATCAACGCAAAATTTCTTTCATCCCCTTCGTTAGAGTGACTGGCTGAGTAATATGAAATTTGATGAGTAATTTGAAAAAAAAGGGATGAAAGCTTTGAAATAACCGAGAATTTAAAAACAATTTTGAGTTGAAAATAAAAAACTGTTTCGGGAAATGCTGCAAACTCCTTCCTAAAAATTTGGTTTTTAATATTATCAAACCATTTCCACCTGTTATTGTTATCATTCCTGCAAGATTTTAGATTGTCTTTTTTTGTATTATGAAAGCCTATTTGGCATGATACTTTATGCTGTCCGGGCGATCCAAGCAATATAGGAAAGGTCCTGAACTGTTTTCTCGTCGCATCACCGGCTTATAGCGTTTTTTGTCACAAACTGTGCAGCTCCTTCCACTTGCGCTAACGTCGAATTCTTTGAAAATCGCTGAGTTTTTCTAACTAGTGATATATGACCAAAATCTCAGATCTAAAGTTTTTGTATTTTTGATTTGATTTGTCGATTTCACCGGTCACTGTTTTCAATTCTCCCGAGATGTACTATTGTAATTTGTGGCAGTGTCATCAGCCTATTTTAGCCGCAAATCCAATAATAGCTTTCCTAACAATTTCCGATAATTTTCATTCTTTTTTTTTTTTTCTAGAAAATGACATGGTGTTGTTGCTTGCTACTGCCGGTAGCGATAGCCTATTATCTGGCTTTAAACGTTGTCAGTTTAAAATTATAAAAATGGCGCCATCGAGCTCTTTCATCTTTCGTTGATAATCGTTAATCATTTCTTGTCCTTTAAATTTTCAATTTTAAATTTCATTCCTGTCTTTCAGCCACATTTAGCTATTAAAAAGGGTTTTACGAAAATGGACACCGACCTATAAATGCGGGCAATAAAAATTTTATCTTTGACAAAAAATTGAGTTTTTTTTTTCTCTCGCTTCTGTAAATATTTCTGAGTTTCATTTCTTCCCATTATTTTTCATAATTCATTGTTCATTTCATTTCGTAAAAATTAACTAATATCACATTGTGGCATTGATTAGGTTGCGATTAAAAGACGTTAATTGTCAGAAAGCAATGGTTACAAAATTAGGCATAAAAAGGTTACCGAGGAAGAGATCATCTAATTGGTATCAGTGACTCTTAGAATACTTCTATTATTTCGGATCGCGGTGCGGAATCTCACTGGCTGGGCATGCAGCAAAAGTAGGACATAGGAATGTACGGGGCAGTGTCCTTGTCCACCTTTGTTCATCATCACTGTCATTGTTAACAAACATACTTTCATTTCAATTTCTCGTATTCTAATTTTTTGCTGTTTGTATATATAAATGAAATGGTAAAGTAATTGACTGGTAATTATCAATGCTTAATTCACTTCTTTTCTTTTCACTTGTAATTTCCATATAAAAATGTATGTATTGTTTTATATAAACAGCAGACAAAATGTTCTAAGTTTAGCAAAAAAATATCTTTGTGCAATGGATAAGACGTTGATAATAGGAGAATACAGAAGAAAGGATAATACTACAATTTATCATTTCATGCAAGAGTAATTTTTCTCTTTTTCACCAGTTTTACTTCATTTCCTTATTCATTCATTTTCAGTGTCAATTTTTATTTTCATATGATTTATTACAGCAGAAATGTTTAAGCTGTTAAATTCGGAAAACTAAATGGATCATTTTGAAAATCAATTTTTTTGAACCTAAACGTGTCTGCTGGTGATCGTAATAAAAGTGAAGGAATGAGAGAGAAAAAAGTGTGTAGCGGGTTGTTAAGAATATCATTTCTCGGAAATTTTGTAAAATTCAGGAGGTGTAACTTCAAAATAACCAATTCTGAATAATTCAGGATTCTGGAACGATGATTGAGAAAAATATTGCATACGATTTAGTGCTTACCAACCATCACCAGCAAGAACCACAACAACCAGTAGTAACCCAAGGAATAATTGGAGAGAAACGTCGATACGAAAGTATAACATCAAAACTTCGTTTTGGTCGTGAAACCCCCAAATCACCCTCCTCCCCGATTGCAACTCGACTTCGCAGTTACAACAGTGAGTTTTACTGGCATGTACATAGACGTTAAAATTTTGCAAATGACCTAGAAATTTTCAATTCAGAATGAGTTAGAAATAAAATTAGGCAATGGAAATGGTGACAGTACACGTGAAACACTTATTGCGGCACGTCGACAACCGGTCAAAGTGATTATTCACAATCCTAGTGTTCGACGCTCATCTCTAGCACTTACAACAATCAATGATCAGCATCATCAGCAGTCGAACAAAACGGATCCCGCCAATGAACTGGATGCGTTGCCCACGCATCCACTGAAGCGTGGTCGGATGATCAGCAGCGGTCGGCCATCGCTGGATTTCGAAAAAATGCGAGAGGTTTGACATTCGATTCACATTAAAATTTATGACTGAAAGATCAAATAAAAAGAAAAAAATAATGAATTCAGACTTGAATTGAAGCTATAACTTCCAGAGTCATAATGGAATTAATAGAATTAAATTAAAATTTCTACTGCTACAATTACTTGCATTTTGGTTTTGATAATAGTATCATCAGTATATATAGCTGAAAATCTATAATTCTATTTTTGCCGTAATGGAAGCCTTACTTTGTTTGATAACACTTGCATGTTACCGCAAATAGTTGTTTACTTTCTCGGGACACTGTATTGAACAACAGATCATCATAGTAATCTTTGATTTTTACATAAATTGGAGTAATCCTTTATCTTTTTTTCCGTATACGATTTGATGGGATGACTCGAAGACTAAACTCCATCCAGAATCCTTCCTGTGTTACGTACTAGATATAGCAGTGCAGAAGTATGAGTAAACAGCTAAATAAGCCTAGTATCTATTTTGTTTGACGATATAGTTCTGAAAATGAACATATTCAAAATCGAGAGACTATGAAATTTTGTTTTGAAAATGATTCGATTTGTTTCAGTGGCCTCGTATACCACGTTACTGTTTCCTATTATTTTATTGCAGCGATTAGTGGTAAGCAATGTTTGCGGCATTGGATCTCAAGAATTCGTCGATTCAGCGATGGGTAATAGTGATAAAGACATCGAGAAGCGAAAAGTAAGCATCTTAATTGTCAGATTTCGTTCTTATTGTTTCAACTCCTTACAACTATTTACTTCAAAGTTTCAGGCTTCTCATTTGTATATGAAATTTTTTGTATCTGGGTCTTACTGATGATTAGATCTGACTTATTTACACTTCCTGAAGTGATGGACTAGGATTCTTTAGCTTTCTTTACTTTGTGTTATTCCGATTTTAGTACCTCACGTCATTTCCTTCAGTTAATATCCATTAGGCTTAATAGACAGATATGCTAATTTGGTCGTACTCTAGATCTGTTGCCGTCATATTTCCACATTACATACTTCTGGCATCATATCAATACTTTCAAGATTTTGGTATTTTTATAATTCCCTTTTTTTATTTTTCGTTATTGCTATTATATTTTTAAAAAAATTGATATTTTGCAGCAAGACTGGGCGCTGGCAACTTTTATCTTAGGCGGACGTCGCTGCCCGCAGCACCAACAGGTGCGCTGCCAACAAACTGATTGCACATTCCGACCCGTCGATTGTGACGGTACACAAACGGGTAGTGGTGGTGGTGGTGGTAATAGCAATAGTAGTAGTAATAGTAATGGTGACCAATGATTTGGCACATTATGACTTCAAGCTCAGGTGAACCAGACAAACAATCTTCTCCCTCTTCTTTTCTCTCTCTCTCTCTAATGTTCTTGTTGGAAACTGAAAAAAAAAACTTGTTTGTTTATTTATTTGTTCCACCACTTACTTTCTGTTTTTCAAATAAAATTTTGAAAAATCTAAATTCTTAGCTCAAAAGTCATGCATGGATAGATAGAGAGATGAAAGCATCTTTTTAAATAAGCATGCATCAATTAGCAGTTACAATGAGAAAGTGTTTTTGTTGTTATTTTCACTAATCATCATTTATTGTCTTCTTTAATATCCATTCATTCATTTAATAAATGTTTTGAAAGTCTGAAATACTTTTTTAATGTTATCAGCATTGTTTTTTGAAGTTCTGCTTTTCATGTATTGTACTCCTTTTTATTCTTCGTCAGACAACAAGTTCTTAGAATATTTCCTTCAGGATATTTGCTCTGTTAGATACAGGCATCTCGATTTAATTCGATATCTGCAACAACTTTTTATGACCTTGGATTCAGAAGACTATTCTAGATCAACTAATGTAATTGATCATTGAGAACTTGAAGTCTTTTTCCAAAGACAGAAAATTAACCGTGTAATCAGATGTTCATTTATAATCTATGTCAGGATAATCCGTTTTTTCCGCAGAGTCTTGATGCTTTCGTTTATTTCTGGGTCTTATTCATTGACCAGAGAAAAGATAAGCCTTATTTGGTGGGATTAAAGTAGTTCTAAATGATGAGTACCCAAATCTGTCGCAGATTATACATCCTTCGGGAATATGTCTTGTATCTGAAAGCTCGTTTTTCTTTTTTTTGATTATATGGTAGCATCATCACCTATTTTTCCTCTTTCTCTCCCTCTCAGTTATGCATGTAAGCAACAAACTAATGAATGGTTAATTCATTTTCAATTTTATATGTCTCTCCAAATTCTCTTCGTTTTTTCGGTTGAAATTATTTATAGTAATGTACACTGAAAAAAAGCAACCTGCCATGATGGCTAAACAGTGTTCTCTAAACAATGTGTATTCTATGTTTAGATAGGATATCACGAAGTCGATTTGCTCAAGGTATCAGCTCATGTTTAACTTTTCCACTTTAAGGCTTGAAGTTGATAATCTTGGATAATGAGTTGGATGAAATAACTATATGAGATAGAACTGAATAAGAGAAGTGGAAACAAGCATGAACTGGTACTAGCACCATAATGATTGATTTATAGGTGCACTACTAACTACAATTATGGCATATTTCGATGCTCTGACTTCTAGCGCACATTTTGGTTACTTGTTTTATTTTTCTGTTCCATCTGGGATGGAAAGTGTAAGTCTACAGCGTTATATTATTTTGCTAGTTTAATTATAGCTTCATCCAATGTACTTTAGCTTGAAGTTGCAAAAGCATCAAAATGTGCTAAATTTTAGCTGTTATTTTATTTTCGCGTCGTGATCTCCTCACATTGTATGAGTCTCTGTTCGATTAAAAAAAGGAATAATATTTGGAAAATTTTCTTTATTTGAAAATTCCAAACTTATAGATTTTGAGAAGTCGCCCCTCTCTTTTTCTTCACATCATAATGTGGATACTTTATGTCATTCAGATTATCCTTAAATCATCAGCTCGTTTGGTTACTCGTCTTTCCCCCCCCCCCCCCTCCCCTCCTCGTCCCCCCTAAAGCTTTTTTGATTTTTTTTTTCAGTTTTTCAATGCATAGATGATAAGCAGCAGATCTTGTTGTTTCTTCAAATTTTAATTAATTATTGCTTCATTCGAAGTTAACTTCTAGAAGAAATGAGATTAGATAATAAGAACAATCCTTTGTCTTGGATATTGGATGAAATCGAACAATATCAATTATTTATCCTTTCATGTAGTCCTTTTTTTATTCCTAAATTGTTTTCATTCATCTTCAGATATTATTTCCTCTTAATTGATCTTTTTTTGCATGTACTTTTTTTTCGTTCTTGGCTCTCATTTGAAGCATTTTTCTCGACTGCTTTTTTTGTATCTTAATTTCCCGAATCTTTCGTTATTAAAAAATGCGCTTTTTTGGGGGTTCATTATAGCAGATGTCATGTGGTGTGGTATTCAGTCGACATCAACCATTTTTCACCTTCTACGTGATATGTATTTCTTAGCCCTTGGTCCTCTTATAACTTTTTTTTTTTACTTTTCTTGTTTAAAGAAAGTTGTCTAAAAGATTTATTTGTTTCAAACTTATCATTGTTGTTAAAAATCTTAATAAGTTCATGGACGTCTTCTAACTAAACGCTGAATTTTACGATATAAACAAGGGAAATTCAATGAAATTTATTTTTTCCTAATCAAGACCAACAAATTAAAATTTCAAAATCTTTTGCATAATATCTTTCTGCTAATGTACTTCATGAGTTCTGTAGTTTGATGATATACATTCACTACTGCTATCACTACTTTTCATTAATGCTTCGTACTTCCACCTTTCCTACCACTGAGAATATGTCTATGCCATTTATTGTTGTGCACATTCGCTTCCTTTACTTCATTTCTCCAATCACATGTTTATTTAAATTCAGTTAGATTTCACTAATTTCACCGCTCTAATATATTGAAGTTTGCTGACCACATGAAAATGCCTTCACATACTGTACTTCTCTCTTCCTCTTTACTGAACCAAATTTGCGTCCAAACAGACTCCGCATGTCTTTCTATAAGTTTTATTTATATATTTATTTGAAAGAAATGGGAATTCATAAATCAAAATAGAAGCAAAGAGAAAATTCCCTAATTTTCGAAAAGTTTTGTTTACATCAGTTATGGGTTTTTTAAATTTTGGTGCAAACAGACATTCCCTTACATCCATTCATACCCAAATCTAAAGCAGTATTTGAAGTGCCAGGTCAATTTTTTAACATTTTCTAGATTTCGAGAATTAGAAGAAAGAAATTCACCATTCATTATTGAATAAACATGCTACTGCTACAAGCTATTAGTATAATTCATATCGTTAATGGAAGAAATGACATTTGAGGTGCCGTGGAGAAAATTTTAGTTGATGTGCTTCATTTTGCATTTCAGCATTTTGTGGCTAAATTTGTCCTTCCTAGTGACGGTTGGAGCACTTAGCAATGTTGTCACTGTCAGACAAGTGAAACCTGTTAAAGCCAAGTTAAATGTGCTATTAAAATTGCTTCATCTACTACTCTTGCTGTCCGGAATCTTTAGGTCAGCTTATATTAACGATGAAAACAGAAATTATGACATCGTTGCAGTGGTATTGACTGAGCGAAAACATTTAAATTCGAACAGTTTTTGACTTTTTATCACGATTAATTGACAAAATCCTTATTTTAAGATGAGATTTTGTGATTTGTTTTTTAAGGAATTGGTTTAAAAAAATTCACAAAAATCATGTCTTTCCAGTTATTTAATGAAATAATAATCAGAAATGTAACGATTTATTTCAATTATCACTCAAAAAAACTGTCCATGAGAATTCTGTAAACCGAGTTTGCTGATACTACAGAATTCTTCCCAGGAATTTTTCTAATAAATCATAAATACCATTAACCGCTACTCTGATTACCACCTCGAGATGTGTTTCTTGCTTCAAAATGCATTTTGTAAATTTTGATACATTTGAAATTTAATGTAGATTGGGTATATCGTCAAATCGTATTGGCGGAAAAGAGTTAACTAAATGTAGCTATGATTTATTTTTTACTTTTTATTTTTTGAACGAAATTGATATATTACTAGCATTGCTTACAAGAATTTTACATTCACTACCTTTCTTTTCAATCAGTAAGTCGGATCATTTCCGATAAAGCTTGGAAAAATTGCCGAGTTTTTCTACAGTTTTTTTTTTTTATCATTCATTATTTCACTATTCCAACGATACACTTAATATTACAGTTTACTTTTGTTCTAATCATTGTTGCAGGGATCTACTCTACTTTCAATTATATATATAAATATATAATTGAAATTTTTTTTCAATTATATATATAAATATATAATTGAAATTTTTTTTTTCAATTATATATATAAATATATAACTGAAATTTTCTTCTTCAGTTATATATATAAATATACAATTGAAATTCAAGTAAAAAAAGTTATATTTAAGCATAGTGTTTTTGACAATATACGGTGGGTATGGATGATTTCATGATTGCCTGTAAAATTTTTGAAGGGTCTCTTCTGGTCTTAAATTTCCTTCTGCTACTATTTTCCACAGCTATTACAACAGCTACTACTCCTAACTACTTTCACTAATGCTGCTACTGTCTCTACTACCTCATTCTACGAAACTATATATTCATTTCGGAAAAAAATAACATACTTTCTCCATTCTTCCCCTTTTTGTATGTTTTAAAAGGAAAAAAAAATCATTTAAAAAGTCTATTCAGGGAGCTATCGTAAATGAAGCTTCCTTTCGGATCTAGAATTTCTGATTTTACATTTACTAGAAACACTCATCTGTTATTGTTTTCATTCGTTGTAATGTTATCCTTATCCTGTAACGAGTGGTTGGTTGATTTTTGTTTAATAGAATCAAAACTTCATAATTAAATTGAGCATAGAAATTTAGTCATTAATTACTAGCGAAACATTTTGAATGTGGAATATCCCGCGTTTCTTTTGCTTAATTTTCGGGCATAATTGAAATGATGATCTTCGTTACACGAAAAAAATACTTTTAAACCATTTTATTGTAGAATCAAATTTGAATTCAATGTTGGATTCAAACAGATATTTTAGTTTCAACTTCCTCAGTGCGTATGATTATCCTGTATATTATGTTTTCCGTAAATTTCATTAACTTTTTGGAGATAAGTATGAGTGTCCATGTGTATTTATGTATTTATGGAAATGTGTGTGTGTGTGTGTCTGTGTCTGTGTGTGTATTTGTGTACAGTAGGATACTGTGCAGTAGCAAACGTTGCATAAGATGCGGTATGATGCATAAGATACTGTAACGTATCTTACACAGCGAATAAAGTAGTAGGAAATTTTGGTTTCTATACTGTGCAGTATCCTCTATAATGTACTTTATTGTTAATTGTCACACATACAAATATATGTTCAAATTTTCTGTTACTTTATCATTGTATTTCTTGCTATCACTTCCCTCTTCCCCTTTTTTTCTGTAATATTTCGATATTTTTATTACTTTTATTCTTTGTTTCTAACTGTATTTTTAGTTTTTTAAAACATACACATTTCTATAGTACCTGTTATTCTTTGTTTTTCATTTTTTTCCGTATTTCTTTTTTGTGAACACATTGACAGTTAGTAGATTTTAGTGAAAAAAGCAGTGTTTTCTTTTTTTGCAAACAAATGTATCATTTTGAACATAGTCGTCTGATGTTTAATCATTGCAACATATGGCAGATTTTTCATACATAATTGACGTGAGCCGCAATCACAGGTGTCAAAGCTTTTGTCGGCTCTATTTAGATTAATGGTGGTCAAAATGTTGCTTCATCGTTGCTAACGGATGATGTATTCGGAAGGCGTTGATCCTTCTGTTGCTTTTGTTTCGATCACAAAATGCAAAATGAAAAGTCTGCAATGAAAAATTTATTTTACTATAGGAATGAGTATGAAATGTATAGCTATATTTTGTATTCGTTCAGAAAAAAAGACAATTGTCAGATTTTCTAAGCCGTTTTAGTTGGCAAAATTTATTATATCAATTAGAATCTAATTAGTTGTTATTACTGTCTGCGAAGAGAACATTACCAGAAATGAGTTGAGATCATTCAAACACTTAGGTTGGTCTTACTTAAAACCGATAAACAACAGTGGCCGAATTTTCGCCTTCTAAATTTCTCAGAATTATCTTAAAGTGTTGTTCCTTCTAATAAAAATCTCTTTGAAGAAGCCGATTGAAAACAAAAAATGAAGGTACAATATCGGTATTTCCCAGGAAAATTCCTATGACGCTTCCTAATCGACCATCATTCAGCCTTTTCTCCCTCGCCAGTGATTTATAAGTGTAATTACTGTTTTCCAAAAGATTTAGCGAAACGTCTCACATCCATCCATGTAACTATCGAAGCTTTTTGTCAAAATATGGATTTCACGCTTCACAACATTTCGGCTAAAAATTTGTTGTAATTTAATTATATTTGTAATGGTAGACAAGGATTAAGTGAATTTAAATGGTTTGCAATAAAATTTTAATGGTTCAGCTATCCAGTAGATGGCATATAAATTCACGGTTATGAAATTACTGTAAATGTTCGAAGGAAGGGAGACAGCATGGACCATTTTCATGAGCGTAAAAATTTGGAGGTATTAAAATTTTTGAAGATTATTATTTAACAAATAATTTAACAAACAAAGATGAGAAATGGTTCTGACTTGATTGCGGGAAATGCCTAACATATTAAAACAATCATTTTTCGCAAAACTTTAACCAACGGATATCTTCAAAGGATCATGATAGTCGAAATGACGCAGAGTAGGAGAAAGAGACGATAAGGATATCATGATAAGAATCACAACGCAATACGGAATATCGAAACGAATAGCTCTGAAATTAATTACAGAATTCTATTCGAATAGATTTCCGAAAAAGTAAATTTTAATATCATCTAAGGTATAACAAATGTTTCAGCGATTTTGTCTCATCGGGTATGTTGACGTAGTATAAATGCAACTGCAATATACTTTGCGTGTGTAATCCGGAAAATGGCGATGTTATCGGATTAGAATTCTGGATTACTGGAAATAAAGAAAATAGAGAGAGCGGTAATGTCTAAAATGGTATTTTCCACAAAATTTACAAAGGCAAGAAAAGTTTCAACTTTCAGTTTCCCGTCGTAAACCTATTCAGCTAACAGATTGTTCCCGATGATGACCATTGCAAAAATTAAATTTTCCTTCAGGATCATCACGTTTTCTTGACCATCCTTATGTTCATTTACAACTTTCGCAGAATCTCTTCGAAGAAACATGGAAAGAAGTTTTTAAATAAATGGAAATTTTTTGCATCGATATGATATCAGTTCTAAAAGAAAACTCAAAGATCAAACATGCTGGGAACATAATCATATGTTAATAAAAATCCTTTTCAATGATTGAACGTATCTTAGCCATCCTCATTTATTCAGCCCTTTCATTTACTCAGACTTTTCATTCATACAGGCTTTTCTTGTTTATTAGTCTCTATCTATTGGCAATGAATGCTTGCTTTTGTCTAATTAACTAAGCAGATTCTATCTGGATAGCCATGGATAAATGAAAGGGAATGTTTTTACGAAAAAAAAAAAAAGGGGGACTATTTCAATCAGTACAAATGTTCTTATGTATATTGTTGTTGTTGACAACAGATTGCTCTTTAAATGGGCTTATAGTAGTTAAAATTTCTTCTGTTTCCATAGCCAAAAGAATTACAATAACGAGCAAGCAACTCGTTTCGCTCTTTTTACTGCAAATTGGATGCTTGGCCTTGTTTAGCGTGTAATTTGACCACAGTGGTTTAACGACTACGTAGTTCTAGCATTTTTGATATTAATAAGTTTGTCAGATGCTTGGAACTATTGTGTCACTTTCAGAAACTTTTTATATTAAGTGGTAAATGGCTTGTAATTTCAGTTATTTTAATGTTTGGTTTAATTAATCTGTCCAGATTTGGTTAAATTAACATGAAGAGTTTGCATTTAACAGCCTTAAAACATTCATAAACAGTTTAGGATTTATTCATTTTTCCCATAAAAGTGCACAATTCTCTTTGCCCGATGTCTTTTTGGGGAATAGTTCGATATTTTCGGTACCTTTGAATTAACACTAAAAATACATGATATGACGATTCCACACAGAATTCGATGATTTCAAACCAAATTACGACAGATTGGGATGATTTTCAAATCAATTTGCTTGTACATACATGATCAATCGTTTCTAAAATCAAATCCTTTGAGTAGCGGTATTTCAAGAAAAAAGTCTGCGATAGAAAATGATTTTTGTTAAAAATTGATTATTTGAGGAAAAAAATATTTATAATGCAAAATAAAGAAAATATCAAACACTTCGAACTGTTATTTCCTCCCATTTTTGAGTAATATAAATAATTCTTAAAAGATATCTGCTTGATGAGTTGTAAGCAGTACTTGACGAAAGTTTGCGAAGAAAAAGGTTTTTAAGAAATGATCGTTGGACAGTAATTAGAAACTTAAGAAAGGAGAATTACTGATTGTATTAGAACTGAAGTTATATTTTTAGAAAATTCTAGTCGTTAATGGCGAATGTTAATATTATAATTTTTGTATTTCTATTAACATCATTATATTAACATCAAATTGCTGTTTATATTATTGAAAAGCGTTATATTTTGATAAACCTATTGATCTGTTTAATTCAGTTGTTGTCTCAGAAATTGGTCACTTGTCGTAATACTACATTTATCAATTTGCAAAAATTATTCTTGTTTTGTAATTGTTGAGGATAGTTTCGAATCTAATTTTAATCTCTAACCTTGTTTAGCATTTTAATCTGTGATATTCTCCAAGTAAACAAAACAATTGAGCATGAACAACGCATTTCCAATAATAGCTGCTAATTTTGGTATGCTCACTGTCTGTGAAATAATCTGTTCGAAGGCTGAAATTAAAAATTTTTACATAGTACTACTGATCACAAGGATTAGCATACGTCGTAGATACCTCGCAATTTTTGGTAATATTTTTAAGGGTAACTTAATTAAATTTCTGTTGTAATTTGACTTCAATACTTTAAAACAGACAGATTACATGTTAATGTTAGCATCACATTTCCAAAAAAAATTTCATCATAACCTTTGAATTTGAAATTCATCAAATTAATAATTGGATTGTGAGGGATTCGCTCTTACTAGTAATTACCAGTAGGATGCTTCAAAATTCCACATAATACGATCTTCTTGAAAGTCTTATCACACAATAAAACAGTATTGCATGCTGATATCTCTTTTTCCCAAATAACATGACTCATAATCATATGCTCTTAAGGCATTTCGGCACGCTCTTTGGTATTAAATACAGTTATCTAAGCAGCTGCTAATTAATGGTTAATTTTTTTTGATTATTAGATATTAATTAAACACAAGTTTTGATCAACTGATTTTTCGGTTGTATAATTTCGTTCGGTTTTTCGTCTGATTGGGCATGTCCATCTTGTCGCTTTTCTTCTCGCTTCCTTTAATTGTCAGTTTTATCTATATATACTTCGAAAGTGCTAAAGGTTAGCAAGTGGTTCTCAATTTCTATTTTTCAGGATGTTGATTTCGTTTATCCAACCCATTGTCATTTTATTTAATGAATCTATTGTTTTACATCTGATTACCTTTTTCATTTTAATAAACTTAGGGTCTTTGCATGAAGGTGTGAAAAAACCGGTGAAGATAATTTGAGAACTGTTTGTAGACTTTTAGAAAATTAATGAGTAGCGGCATCATTTATTGAAGGTTTGACTACTTACCGAATGTGCAATTAGCCTCTTTTTGTCGAAAAAGTCTTACTTTTCATAAAATATTTCAAATATTTCCAAGAAAAGCGCTTTTTCGCGTCAGTAAAGAACCACCGTTAACAGAATTTTGTAGAGGCAAAAAATTGGATATAATAGCTTTTCTTCATGCCAATCAAAATTAACAATTATAAAACTGTTTGGAAAAATGACAATTGAGACCTTTTGAAAGATATTTACATCAATACCAATGTTGTCACGTTTCGCACAATTTGTCGATAGGTTATATTTTAGCTTCAAAATTACCGATCGTCGCTATGTGATGATCATTTCTCTTCTTACTGCATCCAATATTCTTAAATCATATCAATTATAGTCTGATATAGTGATGCAGTGTTGGCTCTAATAGATTTTCTCTTATTTTCAGTTCACAATAATTCAAATATGTTAATTTCACAGGGAAATGAATGGAAATTGAGTTACGGTTGATGAATAAATCCTGAAGAATAAGATAAATAAAACTTTAATTAGTTACTATAAAATCCCCCCCACCCTCTCTCCTTTTCAAAAAAAAAAGAAAAAAAATCAGACATAGAATTTTTGCGAACAATAAACAATATCAGAAAATGGGAACTGTTCTTGCAATCAGTGCAAAAAGTTCACATATTAAAATTTATTGTATATTATATATAATGTAAATATTTATCATTTATTTCAGCCTTCGAACAGATTATTTCACAGACAGTGAGCATACCAAAATTAGCAGCTATTATTGGAAATGCGTTGTTCATGCTCAATTGTTTTGTTTACTTGGAGAATATCACAGATTAAAATGCTAAACAAGGTTAGAGATTAAAATTAGATCCGAAACTATCCTCAACAATTACAAAACAAGAATAATTTTTGCAAATTGATAAATGTATTTCGATAAGTAACCAATTTCTGAGACAACAACTGAATTAAACGGATCAATAGGTTTATCAAAATATAATGCTTTTCAATAATATAAACAGCAATTTGATATAAATACTCAAAATAGACACTCGATAGAGAAATAATTTACGAAATCTTGGCAGCATGCACCTCCGACTATTTTTTGCAATCCTAGTTAAAATTTCGCCAATAGTTGTACTGGGCCAAGAAGGTAAGTTTAATTTGAATATACCATGATAAGGCCAACTTTCTTACCATTTGTCAGGATATACCATTAGAGTGGTAATGAATTATATGATTAGTATTAAGATAACTTGTTAGGATATATATAAATTTCTGATAACTTATCAAAATATTTCGTAGAGCAGTGATTCGGTTTTCAGAAACGACTTCCCCGTTAACAATTTCTTCCACTCTAGTAACTTCTACGCCAACAGCTTCTCTCACTCTTGTAACTTCCACGCCAACAGCTTCTCCAACTCTTGTAACTTCCACGCCAACAGCTTCTTCCCCCTTAACAACTTCCACATCTACTGCTTCTCTTGAACCAGCAGTTTCAATGCTGGCAACTGTTTCTCCAGCTCCAACTTCTTACTCATTAAGTGGACGATCAACATCGACGGTCAGTCATGGAATTCAAACTCCTCAAAACCTTTTCATTTGCTGGAAGCTTCTGTCATGTCCATGGCATCCGCACCATCACTGTCATTGTCCGCAATACGCACATATTTGTTATGGGCCGTATACAAAGCTAGTTTGTCCAAACGGAGTCCAGTACGTTTTCGTTTGTTTTTGCACTTTGAACTTATTTGAACTTGTTTATAATATTCGTATCATTTTTTTTTTTCAGTAATGGAAATCAAAAGATCAGTCTAAAGCCGTGGGGATGACTTTGAATAAGTTTTGTGAAACAGTTCCGCTTGATATTGTATTTGTTGTTGTGATTGAGAAGAATAAACTGCCCATTTTATTCGATGAATATTTAAATCGATCCAGTAGAGGATAAGTGAACATTTTAGGAATATTAGGACAGATAGTTATTTATCGTTGATTAAGCTAAACACATACATTATCTGACAGTCACTATTAGTAACAGTGTACCTCCAAAATGAGATTTACTTAGAAGCAAGAGATAGTCTTTTCTAAATAAAGTAATCATCAACATTTAGTTGTTGCACAGTATTCCATTGACTAATCATGCTCTCGCAATTATCAATGTTTCATTAATCGATTAATTGTAAAAGACGATTATAAGGCGATTATGGTAACATTATTTGTGGATTGATGTGCTAATATAAATTCAGGCAAAGAGTAATCAATTATTTCTATTCGTTGATTCTTCCTTGACTCATCGAGACTAGGTGGATTCCGTTGCTTCAAGAAAATGCTTTAACAGTTGCGCTAAAGTAAGACTCTCCTGGAAATGAGAAGTAAAAAATGACACAGTTATATCAGAGTATTCCCTCATATGAGAGAAGAATCCCAACATCGGAAATGATTAACAGAATCAATACTTTGGTTCTTCCATATCATCAAACTACGGTGGTGCGTAATGCACAAAAGATGCACAAAAGCTGAAATGATTAAAAATTGTCAAGATCACCAAGGGAGTTCAAAGATACTTTTTTTTTCTCAGCAAAATGCGCCATTTATTCACACAGAATATATCCATGCAACAAACAATATTATTTCACATCATTGTTAACAAGAAAATTGCAAAATAACGAATATATGAGAGGAAGGTGTGCTTCATCTCTCTTGCACGGAATCATGCTATAGATATTCAGCCTGTCTGAAGAGAATAGAAGTAATTAATTGAACAGAAAACTAATGAAGCCCACATTCGATATTCCTAATTTTGGCTGTTTAACCGATATCAACAGAATATCTCTTGCCCCATTATGTTTACATTTTTTAACCGTCTCCAACAGGAACGACCAGATTTCCTAAACACAATTTTAGTATTCGGTTATAACATTCGAATGCAGACAAATTTACTAATAAAATTCAAAGATGCTTCGTTTTTTTGTAGAAGATGAGTTTTACACCGAATGGATTGTAAATTGTTGCATAGAGCGCAGCGATATGGGCTGCGACCATGTATGGTAAGCGATTTGTGATCTTTAGCTTCTTGTTCTAGATGCTTGGTGCGGGGTGGTGATGTCTATTGCACCACGTTGTGTGGTATAATATGTGGTGCTGGACGGACTTACATCTCTGTGGATTGATGCCTTTCTTCCATCAAGTATACATTAATCTTATGCGCGTTACTCTTGTCTTACTTCCTCTAACTATCCATATTGCAGGACTACATATATTTAGTTACTGTGTTGCTTGTCGTACATTTGGCTAACTGTACAATGCTTTCATATTTGTAAATTATTTGGTTAAATGCAATCTTCCTAGATTCTGGTTTCAAACTTACTCGTGCATCGCGTTATAAATGCGTGAAAGATTGTCTAGTCTTTGGTTTTAACGACATTTATTATTGCTTGTAGATTACGTGAAACTTTATCTACTTTGTGATTAAAAATTTTGATCATAAATCCAGTACTTCTTGACGAAATAAAATGGGACTATCAGATAACGATGTGCAAAAACAGTTGCGGCATATGATTGCCTTCATTGAGCAAGAAGCGATTGAAAAAGCCGAAGAAGTTGATGCAAAAGCGGAGGAGGAATTCAATATTGAAAAGGTGAGAAATGTGATATCATCGTCCCGAAGTGCGAAACTAAGAATATATACTAGGGAGTTCCAAGTTCTTGTTTCCTCGGCTTAGCTACCCAAATTATAGATAGTGCGTTGTTACGGCAGAATAAACAGAGTGATTTAATTGTTGCGATCGCGAAATTTCTTTTGTAAGATATATATATTTGCCTGCGCTTGAGATAGCAGTAGTCATCACTATATAAATAGCTCTTGATCATAAAGCGACTATTTAGAGAAGTTTGGTTAAAAATTATCCTTTTACACAAGATAGTTTCCAGGGCCGCCTTGTCCAGCAGCAGCGAACCAAAATTTTGGAATACTACGACAAGAAAGAAAAACAGGTGGAATTGCAAAGAAAAATTCAGAATTCGAACATGATCAATCAGGGACGCTTAAAATGTCTGAAAGTAAGAATGCTCAACATTTTTTGGCTAGCTGTCTAAGTATTCCGAGAAATAATTGGCGAGGTAATCTCGAGAGATATTAATTAATTTATGTAACTTCATTTTGAATGTACAACGGCGTAGACGGAAAACGGCTGTTGTTTACGCTGAAGATATTACTACTGCATTTAATACTTTCATTTACAGGCACGCGAAGATCATCTGAACAAGGTTCTAGAAGAAGCGAGGTTGAATTTGAGCCGAATTTCTGGAGATTCCGCCAAATATCCATCAATCTTGAAAGGCTTAATCTTGCAGGTACTGCCCTTTACTCAGGCATAAATGCAGTGGTAATGATTTAGAATTATTGTTGTAAATCATCTAAATAGTATCCTAATCTAACTCTTGCAGGCATTATTCCAGTTACTGGAAACAGAAGTTACACTGCGTTGTCGCAAGAAAGATGAATTATCGGTGCAAAAACTCCTACCGGAATGTCTCGACGAACTTGAGCAACAGTGGGGTGAACGTACAAAGGTTTAAATCCTTTTGTTTGTTGATTGATCGAGAATTGTGGTTCTCTCGACCAGTCATCAAGCAGAAAAATCCTTCCCTTTTCTTTTTTTATACTGTGAAATACACCCTTCGTGTTGTGCGTTGTGTTTTAATATGTTTTAAGTTAACAAGATTTTAAAGAGCACAGTGGTTTATGCTTCAGTCTGTTTTGGTTTGTTAGAGGTACTGCATGTTCTTTTTAGGTGAGAATTGACACGACCGAATATTTACCTGATGAAAGTGCTGGTGGAGTAGAACTTTCAGCAAAAAACGGTAAGATAAAGGTTTCATCGACGCTGGAATCTCGTCTAGAATTGATTGCTGCCCAGGTAAATCATGTTTCCTCAAGAAAAGAATAGATTCAATTTCATCTTTCAGAGGAGTACTGACATTTTAACGATATATTTATATGGTTTATGGTAGCACACATACTTGCAGCGTGATACTTACTAGGATTAGATCACGAGCTGTCCGCAAAATTGTAGTTGGGGGAGCTCATCTTTCATTATAAAATGTACTTGCCGACACTTAAGTACTTGAAGTTAATAGAAACTAAATCTTCGGAGAAGGATTATTTTTATCGCTCTTTGCTAGTCCTTTTCTTTTTTTTCTGCGGTTATACTAAACTCAGATTAGTTTACTAAGTTGGATGATTGTATATATTCAAATCATGTGGTTTGAATTTCTGAGATGTAGCCATAGTTTTGTGTATAATTTTGCGTATATGTCGATGACGAGAAAAAAATTGCAGATTATACCTCAACTTCGTGTAGTTTTGTTTGGTGAAAATCCGAATAGAAAATTCTTTGACTGAAAGTATTATAACACTCAATCTGTACAATAAGCAGAAGGATGTTTCCCGTTTGCTTCGTGGGTACATGTTCAAAATGATTCCTGTGATAGTTCGTTATTATTTTCCATTGTCTAAACATTCTAACTGGTAGTTATCATGCAGTTTATGTAGCTTATTTATGTAGTGTCATGCCTATATTGATTTCCTTTATTTTATCATCTTCCGCAAAATGCGTTGTAGTATATATCAGATCCACACTGACGTATGCCGTGCTTCGCTGCAAAGTGCAAGTGTGATGTGTTTAGCTTATGAGGAAACCGTAACAGGTACTTGGTATTGTCATCGGCATGCTACTAGTAGATCTTTTATTTGTTGATGAAAACTTATCATCACTTAAAATCATTCCTGTCCAGTCATTATGATTTATAGTGTTATTAATGCCATAAGTTAAAGTGAAGTTAGTAGTAAAGTCAGTATTTTCTTCCCACTGTTAATTTTGTTTTTATTGGAATATTCCGGATATTTATCGAAGTGAAATGCTTGGAATCTGAAGCAAAGGGGTGAATGTTGGATGTAAGCTAGACTTGTAAGGTTTTACGTTAACTTCCTAATTTCATTTGAAGGATTAGTAAGTGGTATCGTCCTCGAGGGCTGCAGAGATATCAGATATGAAGGAGAAACAGTCCTCGAGTGTTACATGCTTGGGCCAAATTAGACTTGGTGCGCTTGATTGTAGCAATTGGAGCTAGTGACATTGAAGCAAACGCATTGGAGCTACAGTGATTACATTGCAGCAAGGGTTTAAGACAAACCACTGAAGGAGTGGAGATTCGAAGGAAAAAAGATTACTGAAGTATAAATCCTGACGAGGAATATCGCAAATACTATAAATTTGAAGAATGACCGCGGAGCCTGGATTTGTGGGTATAAAATTTTGTCCGGAATGGTAAGTTCTTCCTTTCAATTGGAAGTGATGTGTGATTGGGGTTGCTCAAGCCGGTCTTTGATAAGTTCATTTTGAATTCCCAGGTGGTCGTCCGAAGAAATAATATCTATGATATTTAATGATATTTCGCAGTAGCTGAGAATTATTTCAGCAATAATATGTTATATCCGAAAGAAGACAAAGAAAATAGGCAATTACTATATGCATGTCGGAACTGTGATCACAAACAGCTTTCTGAAAATCCATGTATTTATGTCAACAAATTGATGCATGAAGTGGAGTAAGTTTTGCTCTGAATAAATACTGTATTTTACTCTTTGGGAAGGTTAGCTTTTAGTTTCAAATTTGAATGAAAGGTGAGGCAGTTCTTCACTTGCCTCACCTTTCACTTGTTATCTACACTTTCAGACTAATCAGTCTTCCAGTCCACTATTAATGCTTTCATTTTTAATTGTTTTTAGTGAATTAACTCAAATTGTGGCTGATGTTGTACATGACCCGACACTGCCAAAAACGGAGGATCATCCCTGTCCAATGTGTCAGGGACGAGAAGCTGTGTTTTTTCAAGCCCAATCTAGGAGAGCCGAAGTATGCTTTCGTTAACTTTTTTTTTCACATTAAAATACATTTGTACTCATTTAATGACATTTCTTACACATTTGAATGAAATACACTTGTATACATTTAACCTTTAAAATGCATTTGTACACAACATTTCAAGTAGAAGTTGTTTCAAGTAGAAACCGAAAAGCTCTGTTTTAGGAAGAAATGAGATTGTATTATGTTTGCATGAATCCAAGTTGCGCACATCGATGGACTGATTGAAATTGCAGTTAATTAAATCAGTGAAGTGAAATGTTTGAATTGATTGGTTCAACTTTGTGATCTCCATTGTCATCAACTTTTGCAGTCAGTTTCTTATTCATGGAAGGTTTTTATTTCCGATGTTTTCATAGTTCTACTGATTACTATAGTAATTGAAACCTTCACATAACTTCTTCATTATTCTTCATGATTGTCGGTGATGATTATAGTCACGTTATATATCATCAATTTTCATATTCGTATGAGCTACTTTATGTTTCACATCATCAACTTGTAAAATGTAGAATTTTAGGTGAGGCAGTTATCATTTTTATCGAGGAGGTTTAATGATATTGTGATTAGATGTGGTACTTTTCTGTATTTTTCTTGAGAATTTATTTTCATTTTATTTCTCTTCAATTTTCAGTTATTGTATATTGTATTCGTTTATATAAAATGTAAAATATCATATATGTTTTGGCTGCTTATTAAACAATTCGTTCGCGGTTGGCTTTATGTTATTTTCCTTGTATTTGAAATAAAGTAGGAGACAGAGAAAATGGTACACCTGTAGAAATTTTGTGTGTGTATGTATGTATGTGTATGTATATGTGTGTGTGTGCATGCGTGTGTTTATATGTGTGTGTGTGCGTGTGTGCGTATGTGTGTGTGTATGTGCGTGTGTGTGTGACTGCCCAGAGCCTTTAAAGTCGTAACGCGCAACCGTTACTAGCATTACGAAGTAGACTGCGTTGGGTTTTCTAATCTCACTTGAATATAGTTCCAACTTTTTTTCGAATGACCATATAAAAGGAAAGATGGGGTGTGGGTAGGTATGAAATGCAGGTAAGGTTTCTGACGTATATCTATGCTCGTATTTAATGCAGCTGGAATTTATGACCAGATTTGAATCGAAGTAATGTTGAAACCGAAAGCATTAACTGAAGTACTTGGACAAGTCAATACGCCAAATACGAAGAGTGGTGCTCTCCTATTGAATCGTGAAGGTTATTCACTTGCACTTTTCTTTCTAAATAGTACAACTGAAAAGTACTTTCTTCTGCTTTAGCAACGCAAAATTGAAGTGAAAAAGTAACGACGAAAGAACGTTATGAAAATGAGAACGAAGTTATAAGGTAGACAAATGGGACTATGTAGTTCAGGTTGATGAATTTGCCAGGATTATTTTCACAGTGTGAATGTCTTTATGATTATTTATCTTGTCGTCGAAGGTTAAACTGGTTATTTCTGCTGGCCAAAAGTATAGGCTGGAATGAATTCCATCCTTCTGATTACATCATCTGAGACTATCGACGCACCAAGTGTTTGCTAATAGTTTTTGAACAGCCAGTTAAATGCAAGTGTTTTTTTTTTGATATTTAGATTGATTTCATGTAGTTTGTTCCAGGTTTACTGCTAGCCTACAGTGGTTATGACAGTGTTGGGGGAAATGATGCAAATGCAACCGTATCTGCTGCTCTGATTTCTAATATTTGGGAAACTTTCGAGAGACAGGGTAAAACGTTTTCTTTTTTTTTGTCTAATAACTGCAGTTTACTACTAAAAATTTCTGCCATAAATGATCAAACTGAGACGAATAAACAAATTAATACTTTCATAGTAACCCTTCTGTTTATAATGATAAAATCGCTTCCTTCCATTATACTTATATTATGCGATTCAATTTTACGAATGAATCTTTGGGTTTTATTTCGTATTTTTCACTCTTGTTATTCGATAGGTCTTCCTTAAATCTTCTTCTGTCGCAAATAAGTGATGTTCGGGAAGTAGTGGGATACCTTGGGATCAGACAAATTGCATAATCAAAAGCTAATGCATTTTGCAGTATACATTACCTAATGTCGAACTATTTTCCAGGAGTACGAGAAAACTTAACGGAGATGCTGGTGGAATGCGAAAATGGGGTGATTGCTGTTACACGTATAGCCAATATGCTTCTAGCAATAAAAGCAAGCAGTGAAGTGTCACTTGGCCTGCTTCGGGCAAAACTTCATGCACTTGCAGAATACCTTTATACACCACTAACTGTTGTTTCTTCCAAAGATTGACATGAAATCTTGTCGACTTCATTCCTTAAATATAGATTTTTGAATTGTTGACATGAATTGTTCGTGAATTGAATTCGAATTGTTCGAATGACATGAATTGACATGAATTGTTCGATACCTCTTTCGGCCAGCGATGGGCATTCCTAGGGAACCTATGAGATTAATTCTTGGCGAGAATCTCAGGTTCATTGAAATTGTGAAATTAGTTTGGTTATATGCTTATACATAATTGGATATATCGAAGGATTGCATGATTTTTGATATAAAGAGTTTGATTCGTATGCAGAGATGTTTATAATGTTCTTATGCTTTCATTTCTTCATGCTTTATAGTCGATTGATTGGACTTATATAAGCTTGCTTTTATTTTTATTATAGAAAAAAAAGGTACTTCTTGTTCAGAACTGCACTAGAACTTTCTTCATTATAAAATTAGATTTTCGTACTCTAGTAGTTTTCATCAGCCGCTTTTGAAAGCTAATTAACAATACTGATGGTGTTCATAAAATTGATCTCAGTCTTATTAGAGTATTTCTTGAAAAACCTTTGCTACGTTATATCGCAGCTTTTTTCTGCATTATGGATCCATATGGCAGTTCAGCATAATTCAATTAACACAAAAAAAGCCAAGATATTGATGAGTCACGTCGGAAATATTGAATTGTAAACTTGCAGTATTAAAAATATATAAGAATGGCTGAATAAAAAAACGACTGCAAGATCTACTAAACTATATACGGTGGATTTTTTTTAAAAAAAGATCTGTTGAAAAGAATATGAATTTTGTGAAGTCTTTGAACTCGTAAATGGTTCCACATTTATATATGTCCTGCGAAGTAGTATTTGTGCATTGATCTTCAAATTAAGTATATGATAAGTCTATTAGGCAGATTTTTTTAGTTTCGTCTTTCAATCTAAGTATCATTAATGTATGAAAAAACTGTACGTTGATGAGTAAAATCAGTTTAAGTCCGTTTTTAAGATTAATACCTATTCAACAAATAAACTTTCGAGACGAAATATCTACTTTTATCACAAGGACGTTTTTCCTTATACCGCTTAGCAAATCGTTTAACTTAATGTCGATATTTTTAATGATGGAGTTTCTCTTGAAAATATAAATTTAAGTTTCAAATCATATTATTGCATTGCTTAGCTGTTGTCACTATTCCATCAGAGTTTCTGTGATGAAAAGAACCGCAACATAGGGCATCTCTTGGAAGAGCTGAGACTTTTCGTTAGTTATTCACTTCTTTTGCCTTCATAAATTAGTATATCGAACAAGGTATCACGCATATATTCTACAGTTTCAAATGATGGTTAGACATTTTTAATGAAGCAAAGGGAATTATGAAGAAAATATCAAGAGAGTGGCTGATATCTTTAGAAAACAGGAAGCAGATATGTCTCATTTAGTAGCTGAAAGTAACTAAAGTTCACGTGTCAATATTGGCACCTTTAACATAAAACATTCCAGAAACGAAGGTAATGCGATATTATCCACTTCAAAGCGTTTGCTGTCACTTGGCTTTATTTGTACAATTAAAAAATATCAAAATTCCTCCTATCCTAAAATCACCATTATTACCAAAGGAAGTTTGAAGTACCAAATAGCAAGCGAGCTATGCCACGAAAATCTTTCGCTGAAATAGTAAAATAAAAATCAACTAGGACGTAAAGAAAAATCGCAATAATAATATAGGAATAATTCTTTTATCATTTCCCATTCAGCTTAATGACAATTTATTGTATTATTGATACGGGACTGATTCAAAAATCCATTATCAATATTTGATTTCAAAACATTTTTGTTGATAATATTGACAGTGATCAGTACTGCGATAAGCCAATTGATGAAAGTTGATTACAAGAGAATCATAAGAAATAATGAATTAAGTAATGAATGTATCACATAGATCAATCAGTATTCAAGCTTCTCGAGACAACAAGATATTAAGTTGTTTGCTCCTTGGATCTCTGATTTGACATATGTATGTTTTGAGCCTTCAAAATTGCTGAATTTTCAAGAAAAAAAATTTATTCAAAAACGAATAGCAAATCGGTTAAATATCCAACCTTTATTGGCCACCACCACCTTGCTTCATTCGTGCCTGCGCTTCCTTAATATAAGGTTCCAGAACTCCCAAATGGTAAGCAACACCGAGGCCAATTAAAATGAGCAGAAATAGTATTACAGCTGCTCCCATGTTGAATAGTTTGTTTTTCCTCGATGTGTCCTGTAATTAAGGGTATCTTCCGGAATTTAGGTGAATTAAATGCTCAAGCGAATGGAAGGTTACCAACACTGTCTTCTCTCGTCCACGGATTTTACAAAACCTTTTTCCTAGTTTTTCACTTCGGAAGAACGGTTTCTGTCTCAGGTTATACAACTTATCCAAATACCCCTCGTTAAATGGTTAAATTAAACACTGATTTGCTGGTACTATGTATACTTATTTTATAAGCAAATAATTATAATTGTTAAATTTGCATAGCTTAATTTTATACATTTCGTATGAAAATGTTTAGAATTTTTGATTTTATTCAAATACATATATGCGAATGATAAATTCAAAAAAATTTTCCCATGATAATTCAAATATATGGCAATATGTTCAAACTTGTTGTTAAGGGATGGTTAAAAGTGCCTGAAAATGATTTAGAATGCAAACTTATAATTCCTCTCTTTTACTTTTTGTGAAGCAAATGATAAAATTCACATTTAACAGCTCAACAATCACTCCTTCACCCGAATTCATTTGCCACCAATTACTCATCATTCATTGATGACATTTATTGCGTATCTTTATAGAGGAGAAAGTTTTAAAAAAAGAATTGCAAGCAAAGATGATCGATCTTTCTCATGTCGGATGTTTTGTCTTACTTTATTTACGCAAGCCAATGATTGACTCTGATGTCTTGGAAATCTTGAAAATGAGTAAGTGAATGCGTTTTGCAAAAGATACATTGTTTCATAACAAGTGGCCGTATGGAACTTTCGCTTTAACGGATTCACAGTTGAATTTTGAATGGTGAAAGGCGAACGATTTAAAAAACTAACGGAGATTCTGGTACATTATCAGAAGTAATTAACGGATATGCAATATCTTATTGAACAAAAGGAATAAAAATGACAAACTTTCCCGCTCCTTATTCAAATCATCTTTCTCTTGTGATGTTGTACCATCTGCGGCAATCTGATCATATTTCAGGGAAAGCATAATATCAAACAGTCATTATTATTCCCAACAAAGTTTTAAAAAGAAAATCAAAAAGGAAATCTGTTGATGTAGCTGATAGTGCAAAGTTCTATCAAATACTAATCGCAAAGTTCTATCAAGTACTAATCACTTCATTTTCTGATCTTTATGGGCTATTTTGATGAATCTGACTGGATACGAAAAAATTCCTTGAAAATAACTGGTCACTTCCGATATAATCGTTGACATAATATCAGTTAGAGAGCAGAAATTGTCTCAACAAATTGCCGGTCTAACTATTTACATAAAATGGTTATCCGGAGAAGACAATTCAATTTATCTTCTTCTGATTTGCAATTAACTTTTACAATTTACTCTTCGAAAGCTCCTTGCTATTTGTTACGAAATGATGTTACTGCTAATAACTGATAGTGGAAGCCTAGGTTTACGAATTCTACCTATAATGAGGTCAGTAGCACGAACGCAAAAAGCAAGTTATTCCCGGATAGTACATCCTAATCAATTCTACTAGGTAGTTAGATGAGTTGGGATGCGAACAACAGAATAAATGAACAGAGAAATTACCAATTCCGTTTCAGATAAACTGTATGAAAGAATCAAGATTCGCGATGATAAACCCATAAATCCAGTAGACAGGTTTAAGACTTCAGTATGAGCGACAACGAAATCCCCGAAATGACTGATTTATTTGCTAATTGTGATAGAGAGACTAGAAATCCTGTACCCCACCACCGGATCATTGAAAATTCAGAATACGAGGAAGAGGTGCCACAAACCTCTTCTACTTTTTCTGAAAAATTTTTTATTTTTCAAGGGATTTATTCTAAATAACTTGAAATTACCACAAAATTCAATGGAAAAAAAGCAAGAAACTTACCATAATGAATCTTACTTCTAGCGTCCATGAACAATGGAATGTGAAATTGAGAGTGGATTTAAAGTGGGACTTTCTGTACGAACCAAGAGGGGCATTTCGGAAAAGTTCTAACAAAGTAGACGTACAACTTCAAGTGTCGCATCTTTTTCTCAATTGCTATCGAACATCTAAATTTATTCCGAAGTATCACCTGCCTCAAATAATCCCTTCCTTCTTTTGGAGGAATCTAGAATCTCTAACACAATTTCCCCCCCCCCCCTATTTCTTCTCACCTTTTTGTTTTATCAGATTTCCATACTTATGCGTTTAAAATTTTGTTTATCAACTTATGTGTTTAAAAAAGGAACTGTTCAGCTAAATTATTTTTCAAGCACATATGCCAAAACATCTACAATTACATATATGAAGAAAAATAAAATATCACGAAATAGGCGAGGGGAACAAGATAAATTAAAATCATAGAAGAGGCGTACTAATGTTTCAAATATTTTCTAGAGATTTATAAATACAGAAATCTGCACAACAAAGATTAATTTAAGAAACATCATGCAAAGAAATGAACCACAAAATCTTGGAATTTTTCCCAGAAAATTTTTCGAATCCTTTCTTGATCGAAACTTCGTAAAAATTGATTTCCTATGTAGTCAAGATTGAGAAAGGAAGAAGAAAAATATGACACCAGAATATAGGTAATAAAACATAGCTGTCCAGCGAAACGAAATTTATTTCGATCGTTTGATTATACTAGATGAGTGATATTTCCTGTTATAACTCTTAAGCTGATAATACGCACGGCATACGACTCTACCGAAATTCATCACTGATGTCACTATGAATATGGAAAAGATGATAGAATACTGAAGGACAAATGACATCTACTACTAAGCCAGGAGGAAAAGGTTGATAGAGATTAAAACTTGAACACAATATCTCACTGAACTTCAGCAAAAATTCGAATTCCGAAATTTTCCATCCCCAGATTAGTTTGAAACTATGGGACTTGTGACAATCCATGAAAAGAACAATTTTCAAATCTGGGAAAAGATTTCGCAACTTAATATGTAGGAATAAGAACTAAAGATGCCACGCAAATTGAAGTATTCAAATAAACTTACAAGATGCAAAAAAATGAAGTACAAAAAAAGCTATGAAGTACCACTACAGCACAAGAAAATTGAAATAAGAACAGATGCCTTTCAGGCTCACCGTATTTACAGACGCTAGACGCTAGCATATACATATAAAATTACTAATGTGCAATTAGTGAATATCTTGCAAGTATTTCGTTTTTCCGTCTCTTAAGTTTCCTCGTTTTTCATTTCTGAATGAAAACTGCTAGATCCAAATATAAATCAAGAATTCTAGACGAGTGTTTCGACATACAAATGCTCCCCTGTTTTTGTTTTTTGTTCGTTAAAATCATAGATCTACTTTTGATCTGAAATGAGCCAAAAAAAAATGAGGAGCCAAGTGAGATCATACACCGGAAAATTATAGAATTGAATGACTACTTTTCTAACCTGCTTTGCAATTCGATTAGCATATAACAACATTAAAAATGCAACTTTCAAATGATTCCAACAAAGAAGTAATATATCCACACTGACATTGCATTCTGAGATCAAGGCAGAATTTTGCTCGAATCAAGCATTGCCCACAGTATCATTTGCTTCTGCCTTCGTAATTACTTCTTCAAATATTGCTGTCATACTTTCCAGCTCTTTCTGCTGCAAATATAAAAGTTTATTTTAAAAAGTGAAGGGGAAGCAACGAAAAATCTACATTAAAAAGAATGAAACAAAAAATAAGCAAATAAATCTGCAAAGTATTCACAGTTAAATAACCTTGAATTACGCTAACCGGATATATGGATAATCAGTAATATTATGTATAATTTAAGTCATTTCATATAACACCTGCTAAAGCAACAACCAACATTTATTGCTAGCTTTTAAGTTAGGGTCAAATAGTGGAAGGGCTCCAAAAATTTAATTCAATACATCTTCTAGGTTCTATAAATGTTACGCTTTATTGATAAAAATTGCATAATTATCTCGTCTACCTAAAATTTCATTTCCACTTTTTAAATTTCATTTCTACTTCCCCATCATACAGTTTATCTATAATTTTACACTGCAATAAGCAGCTTTTATATTTATTTCTCCTCAGGTATTTCTCGCTATGATTTCCAATTCCTTGCGCTGCAAATAAAAAGGAACGTGGCAGATTGAACGAAACAAAAATTATGGGAAAAAACTGAAAATGTAGAAAATTGAAATAGCAGCCTGAAATGGAAGTACTATGTGCTCAGAGGGTTTTGAATCAAGTAAAATGGATAAGTGAATGATTATGGATTACAGAACAGAAAATAGCTACCGGATTATGCAAGTTGATAATTCAGAAATTAGTTACTTGCGAAATTAGTGGCACAGAAGAGTTCTAGATTAGATTAAAAAAGTCTTCCCTGTTACACTTAATCAGAACTGGATTAATATCCATCTCCTTGATCATAGGATAAAAGCTCATTCACTTTCGTATGGTTTTCAAATAAATTTAATTTCGACTTCACATTCGAAATTTATTCTACTTGTTAGTGTTTCTCCTTTTCTGAATTATTGCGCAACGAATACATCTGATATAGAAATACACTCTTTATCAATTTAGAAACAGCATAATTATCATATGCAAATTGCATTAGGCCAATTTATATACGCAGATTCTGTCTGATAATCTACTTCAGAAGCAAACACCTCCCATCACCACATTAATTGCATATATATTGCAACTTACTCTAGCTTCCAGACTCACAGTCAAACTGTCGATCTTTGACTCCTGATGTTTCACTTTCAAACGTAAACCAAGTGTATCCGCTTCATGCTGTTTTATCAGTCTCTCTATTTCGCTATTAGCGCTGCAAAATTATCTATTAGCAACAACCTTGATATTGAGATCATAAAAACTTCATATACCATAATCGTGAAGTAATTTGCAACACAAAACTATAAACATTTCATTCAAAAATTAAGTGGCTACAGGAAATTTTTCAAAAGTTATGTCAGAAAAAAAGCAAAGCATTTGGTAAAATTATTCATGTGTATGTAAACTGGTAACTTATAACAAAGTAGTATAGTGTATCATGACAACATGTTTGCTTCAACATCCAAAGAGTAAGTTTACTACTGATGAAGCAATTATATGTCGGAGATAACCTAGCATGTGTTTCTTGAAAAAGGTTTAAGGAAGACATTAGCACTTAACTATTTATTACAATCCATCATTGCTCAGAATATCGACTAAACTAAAGAATTCTATATCATCGCAAAAGATAAAAAAGCCAACTTTCCAAAGTGTTTCAGTTATCTAAACTTGGTAAGTGCATTCCTAACAACTAAAGTTGTTATATAATTCAAATATCAAGTGGAATCAGTTGGCACTGAATAATGATATAAAAGAAAAAAATATATATATGTATATATTTGCGTAGTTAATTAATGCTCACAGATCAAGTTGCTCTTCAGCATTTCTTCGCAGCATTTCAAATTTTTCAACAAGAAGTGAATACCGCCTTGCCATTTCTTCAGATGCGCTTTTGACAATGTCTTCATTCTAAAAATTAGAACTAATTCCCGAAATCTAACATTTAGTGCAAACACTTTTCAATAAATGTAAGCAGATATAGTGAAGCATTACGACTATAAGTCGGCCTTCTGAAAGCAACTCACAATGGCAATTACAAAATCGGTCAGCTAAATTTTGAAAAACTATGAGTAATTAAAAAGAAAGCGTACACGTTTAATTTCAACGCTTGTTTGTCGCAATTTTTCATAACGTCTGAAGAGTTCACTGTAACTTGTTTCTAATGAATTCACTTCTTCTGCCAGCTGATCTCGTTCTTTAAGCAGTTGAGTTACATCATCCGGTGATAAATTTCCTTCCGGTCCTGGTCTACCCACCGATTTTGATTCACCTAAGCAATTTTTCTCTGCAATATCACCATTTGAAGATTTGCGTCACTCTCTGATCAATAAAACAGCCATAAAGTTGAACTGGCAATTCTTTCAAAAATCAACGAATAAACACTGGTTCATTCAGAGCTTTCAAGAAAACTAAGAAAATTCATATTAACAACAGCCACTAGCAATATAAACCACTAATAAATATAAATCAGCAGCAGTATAGATCCAAACAAATAGCGCCAAACACAATGAATCATCAAAGAACTGCTTCTCATGCTGCCAAGCACTAACCACTCCGATCATGTATGGGGATGGTGCACAGCTTACATCCGAAGTTGCGTGTGTTGTTGAATTGGTAGTGGAAATGACATTACCATACCCATTGAGAAGTGACACATATAGTATTAAGTAGGTGAGAGAGAAAAGGGTAAGATGCACTGAACCTACACTCGTCCATAATCATAATAATGCTATTAACTGTGTTGAATTTTTGTGAAAAGTGTAAAAAGCATACCAACTTTACCTTCCTCCGACGATCTTATCCAATCATCAAAAATAATCAAAATTTCTCACCATCAGAATTTTTCTTCTTCAGTTCTTCCACAAATTCTTGCACAAGTTTTTCATACTCCGCCATAGCTAATAATCGTTCGGCAGCTTTCTGTTCCAGTGGTTCATTACGCTTCTGCTCATGTGCAAGCAGTTGAGTTAACTGAAAACGGTCTGTAATACAATTCACTAAATCAATTTCCTTCAAGTGAGAAGTCTTTAAAATGACTGTAAAAGATTTGTTGGATCGCATATTTGCTAAACTGCGATTTATAGTTAAAATGGAAAAAAAAAGTGTTCATCAACTGGTAATTAAGCTTATCAACTAATTTAGTGCTTACTGCCTAGCAACAAACAACGAATAGACAATGTTCACTACCCTAAGAGTTATAGCTTAGGGGTAATGCTCATTAACAGCTAATCATTAATTAAATCCAGAAAATTATGTTTATTAATACTCACAAGTCACATTGGAAACACAACAGAAAACGAATAAATCTGAAACAGACATATTTAATTCGAACATATTCTCAAATAATATCGATCCACCTGTAGCATTCGGTCTACAGGTGATCCCTTCATAGAAGATCCGCCATTCATCTTCATATAACATTATAGCAGATCACTTCATTAAAATCCTTTATTTAACCTTTTCATTTTTGGCAGTCCATTCTTTTTCTCTTGTAGCAACAATAGCTTGCACACGTCGTACAAGTTCAGCAGCAGGATCGTCTGAGTTCATCTGCAATTAGTTCTTCCTCGGTCTCAAATCATGCTACGGACTTGAATCAGTACATTACGATTTTCCTCTACCACAATCATTCTTTAATTCCTATTAACATTTTCAGTAAGCAATTAAATTAAATTTATCTTAAATATTGTAGAAATTTCTATAAAGAGAAAGAACTGTAGAATTTCTATAAAGAGAAAGAACTTACCCACCTTTGTTAAAACAGTCAAGAAATGTGACAGAAATGGACAGGAAGCAAACGCTTTCTTAACAAGACAGGCATTCTGAACTAGGAAAATAAAATGTGTTCTTGTTTACGGACTAATGATACGACATTTTCCCTCAAGAAAAACTAGAGTGGATGTTTCAAGAAAACACAATTACCTGTTTGACTTCATTGTATGCAGCTGTTATATCGAGGCTTACTTGACTTTGGACAGTGACGGTTCGCTGTCGTACACGCTGTGAAGATTTTCGTCCTCCCCTAAAAAACCAAGCAAAATTGATTCGCCAAAAATCTTTCTTGTTTTAAATAAAAATTTTGCGAACCTTTGTCCCTTTATAGTAGATTATTCACCTCTGGGGATTTTCAGGATTGTGAGGATGACTCTGTGCAGTTGCAACATTAGGAACGATAGCAGGATTTATGTTAACTGGAATACATGGAATGATATTTGGTGGTACCACTGTTGGTTGTGTTACAATCCTCATTGGAGCTACTGTGGTTGTAGGTTGTTGTTGCTGCTCCAATTGAGTAATTTTCGGAATGGATATCTGCTGTGGAACAGAATTTGATGTCGTAATTTGTTGCTCCATCGGCCTTTGTGGTAGAGCTTGCTGAATTATTTGTGAACGTGGTGCAGTTGCTGACTGCTGTCCCAATATCTGAGGCGGCTGTGATAGAGCATCGCTTGCAATACCGGTTACAGATGCTGGAGGAAGCGGTTGACCTGAAGTTGCGGAAGTATTTACTTCTGAAAATGAATATATTTCAACACTACCACTATAAATTAATATTTTCGTAGAATCTGTTTAAATGAAACTGGATCTTCTAAGTGTAAAACTCTTTTTTTGATCAAAGTTATTCTGGCTTTCAGAATGATGCGTCGATATTACTATAATGCGGTTGTAAATCACATACACATAGCGTATGAAGAAATATTGTTGCACTTCCGAAACATTGATGACCACTCCAAAGCTCGAACTAAAACACAAACAAAAAATTTTACCTGTATTAGTAGCAAGTATATCTGCAGTTGTAGATTCTGAGTCAGTTTTCGAGAACGGCGTAATGGTTGCTTCTGGCAACTGTTGGGCTCGCATTTTTGATGGACGTGTAATCGTTCTTGAATCTATGCTGCAGAAAAATCCTAAGATGAGAGACTACACAGAGTCATCATTATCCCCGAATACTTTTTAAAAAAACAGGAAAAGAAGTTTCCCAATAAGATTCGAAAAGTAGGAAAAAAACATAACAAGAATGTAAACAACAATCCTACTATCAACAACACAAGTAATAGAAAAACATTAGTACTCTATCCATCTAACAAACAGTTGATAATAAATTATGAATATTCAGATAAAAGGTCAATCTTGATTGCTTCGCAGAAAAAAAAATTTCAATAATGAATTAAAACAACTGAACCAAATAATTCATAAAATCCCATTCATTGAAAACACAAAAATTCAAGCATTTAACAGGCATAAAAAAAATGCAACAATACAAATTAATGATGCGTATGCCTTTTCCGTT
Organism: Loa loa; assembly: GCF_000183805.2. NCBI lineage: Eukaryota > Metazoa > Nematoda > Chromadorea > Rhabditida > Onchocercidae > Loa > Loa loa. The sequence goes on along the minus strand of NW_018108188.1, from coordinate 612,085 downwards.
AATGTCACAGCGGGCGAGAAATATGGAATAAAATGAGAAGAGTTTGAGAAAGCGAATGTCAACTCCCATCAACCACGCAGCCATCAATGAATCGGAGAATGAACTCAACAATATGATGTAATTATTTACTCCAAAAATTTTATGAATTGTCACACCAAGAATATGCTCTACGTAAGTAACATACTATGAAATATCTGACATTTAATTTGCAACGTAACTTCCAAATGTTAACCACCGATGATCTACCATATACTACTTTTCAAATTTATTACATTTCTATGCTTAATATTTAAACTCTGCAGGAATAAACTAATTTTATTACAAAAAGTATATTGCATAATCAAAAAATGAACTTGTATGTTTTTGAATATTTAGTGAGCAACAAGTCGATTAATCGACATATTAATTATAGTATAACTGTTTATTTCGAGAAAGAACTGTTATAATATGAATCAGGACACTGCAGCCTAGGTAGTACGAAAGTCACCCTGACTCACAGACTCTGAATAACAAGTCCCAGAGACCAACTTTTTACTTTCCATCATGATCGAGTTTGAGAGTTCTAAAAACAAAAGAACAAAGACAAGTAAAGCGTAAAAGCAAAAGTTAAACGTTTGAAGTCTTCGATCTTGTTCTAAAAAATACTTTCAATCCCCCCATCCGAATATTGAAATGTATTTCATTATGCGACAAGCATATAAGTTCCAGAGATAGAAACGGTAGTGGGGAAGTGGCCAGTGAGAAGTATCACTCTAACATCCACCACGCTAAGCCAAGCTGCTATTTGTATTCGTGTCATTTTTTTGCGCACCCTTTGAAATTCCAATTGCTTTAAATTTTATTTATCGGTTGAACTCTTTCTTTTTTATTCAAATTCAACTCCGTGGAATAGATATGGTAAAACACATGCAAGCCATGACATAATACAAATCCGACATAAAGTCTCCATATTCTTTGCTGCTAAACTTCATTCTTCCTTACAACCCTTATAAAATCTGTGTTAATTTCGAACGAACTAAATTCAGGGAATGTTAGTATTATTGCCTTATTCCAAGATTACCATCATCATCTAAGCCTTGAAATAATACTACCCTTTGCATCTGATGATGCTGCCAAAATTCGAAACGTCCAATGCATAATTTATACATTATTTCGCACTAGAATTTGAAATGAACATTTGCGACATTTAAGAACATTTCATAAATGACATAACTGAAAACAGAATTTGAATAACTGTCGAATAGACTTGCAAAATTATTTGTGAGCATTAGAATATATACATCTTCTAGCACTTTCTCAATCACTAAAACTCATTTCCTACTTTTTTCCTCTGATTCGACGTTAAAGTACAGGGACTAAAAAAAAAAAGAAAAAAACGTTAGCAAAGTTTTAGAAACATCATATACGGTTTAAAAAGAACAAAAGTTAAATCACACATGCCGAGAAAGAAACGGATAAAAGGATTAAGAGAAAGATTGATATTATCGATAAACATAAGTTAATTTGATAGTACATGAGATCTTCCAGATAATATACTCGTATAAGCACATACTATTCTCAGATGAATGCCTCAGATGAATCAATATCATCATAATTAATTTCTACTGAGTTCATTATATCACAATTAATACTAATGTTTGATAAAAACATGCGAGTCGTGATAACATGCAAAGCTTGGTAAGCAAAGAAATAAAGCAAATTCAAGATTTCTGCAACCGATTATCGGTCATGTGTATTCTGCCTGACTGAAATCTTCGCTTTAGTAGTAAGAATTGGTAACTGGTAAGAACGGAGGAGCCCAACATTCATATGGTATATGACTAACATAATGAACGGTGCAGATCACTGCAACAAAAACCCAAGGATTCAAAACGTAAAATTAAGTGAATCCGCAGAAATTTTTGAAGTTGAATACTCTAAATACACAACATTGTTCTGTTAAACTTTACATAACTTTTTGCAAATACTTTTTTCTAGCAATCAAAATATGCCAAACTATCCTCAAGAAAGATAGAGGGAAATACCTACAAAGAGAGAACGAACCTGTTATTCACTTCGTCAAATGAAATCCCAAATACCGATAGACTTAAGCAGACATATATAGCCAGAGTTCTGAGGACAATAAAACAGCAAAGTAATTGGTAATGTATTGCAGGAATTTATGACACAAATTTTGATGTACAAAATAATAAAGTAGTGGAACGAAGAAAAAAGTTAGAGTAAAAAGCGCAGTAGGAATATAATAATCCGAATTGAATGTTTTGATCTCGACGAATCTTCCAACAGCTGTCTCACTCTCATAATTCTTTAAAACATATGTAATTCAGAAGGTTAATCCAGATTTCTACAGTGGAAATATATCTACGGAAAATATCTACAGAATTCATATTCCTAACATTGATACCTCGTATTCTTATCGGAATATTTGGGGTTATTCATTTTGCCAAAAAACCTGTTCTTAAGCATAATTCTAAGTTACCTTTTCTCAGTAGCTATAAAAATTATTGTAATCAGATTTGAAAATCTTTCACAAATTCTTGGATTCTATACAAAGGTTAGTAAGACCCTTGAACTCCGTCTTAAAAAGCCTAATATGGACAACACTGACTGCAATGGTAAACGATATTGCCTCTCTAGTTGAAGTTCGAATCTAAGTTCAAACGAAACGCTGAGCTGAGACCAAATGCTTGTATACACAGAACCACAAACAGACACATCCCTACTTTCATACACACTTATAAGTGCCAAGAACATTTTCTTGGCATCTTATTCAACAAAACTCGAACTATGCACAACACTTTCACAAAATCCCGTTCCCACTTTCACTCCTGCATAATTTAGTAATAAAAAATTCATTAATTTAATTTGAACACTAACTTTCCCAAATTTTTTACAAAAACTTGAACCAACCTAGGTGTTGGCCTACGGGGTGTTTCAAACTGCGTTATCGTTGGTTTAGGTTCATCAATTTTATATGATATCCCTTCAATAAAATTTTGCCTTTCTTCGGGAACTGTGTCCAATGACATCTCCATACTTTCCAGTTTTTCCATTTCACTTCCCGCCATCAACAACATTCCAGCCGTTTTATTGGGCTCCTGTTCTTTTGCAACTATTTCATCTGAAGAAAAAAAATGATTTTTAATATGAATTTGCTATTGTCAGAAAGGAAAGTTCTGAATTTTCCAACAGTAATTTAAATCATTTAGCTTCTCTCAAATTCTCTGAAATTCCCAACAACAGATCCCCACAAGTCATGCAACTATTTACAACCATTATATAAGGGAAAAGAAAATAAATTTGGTAACCGGCAAAGCAAGACAAAAACGTTATCATCTAAAATCTACTGCCTCTTCCACCGCCAAACAACAAGTGAGTGATTATAGATATTGATCACAACTCGTGATCAAGATCTGATTATCCCGAATCTTTAGAAGTTCACTCTTAACTAGATATGTATCAACATCTAAACAAAGACATTTCAGTCTGTTGCATACTGATAGTCTCCTTTTCCACCTTCTTTCAACTAATTATTGAGCATTAAGATTTCAATTCGACAAATTCTTAAATCAATTTAATAAGCAGTACTAGAAAGCTGTCTTCTCTTCGTTCAACATTATTTTGTAATATGTCTAAATCCTACTAGTATCTTATGCTTAGTGATCATGCGAAAAGTTTGGATTTTGATAAGACCTGACAATTTAAGGAGGAAAAATTAAGATGGATTCTTTAGGAAAGTAAAGGATACGTTTAAATTTCAAAAAGAAATTACAGAATTGCTTGGTATAACTGACATAGTATTAACTCCAACTTACATTCTTTCTTCTTTTTGCCAAATAATTTCATAACAGAAACTACAGCTGACCCAGTTAGTAGTGGCATTTTCAGTCGTTCAATAAATTTTAAAGATAGATTAAACTTATATATAAATGGCAATATAACACAAATACGCAAAAATAATACACTTAATATACGCAGATTGTATCAATACGTACATTTCGTGTATGTGACCACATATACATAACGAATATTCACATAGAGGGAGAGTAATATTAATTGGAAATTAAATGCTATCTTTCTCAAGTACAGGGTTGGATTATTCTCTACTTTCTTCCCCCTATCCCATCTTATTTCTATGGTTAATGTTATCTGTATGTGGAGCAGAGCACCGTAGTATGGTTGTACATCAGAACGGTATCAGCGGAGTGATGTGACTGAACGATACGTTAGAAAGATATTATAGTGTGAAAAGATGCCATTTAACAACAAGTGTACATTGTAAAGACTAATAAATATAGTTGGAACTGAAGTAAAACTTGAAGAAATCATTACAGTTCCTTAATTTTCGCCGGTATCAGTGTATACCATGCAAACCATGCAATAACGATAGGATATAGAAAATTAAAGACGCTCAAATAAGCTATCATAAAAGGAAAAACAAAAAGAGGGACAATCAGGCGAAAATTTTATGTGAAAAGTAGTTCTAAACGAAATTCGTCAACAGTCGACCATAAATCGTAACACAGTTGGGCATGGTCAGATTTGTTACACAATAACATGCAAACAAAGCAGGGAGTGGGGTACTGAAGCCATCGATACTCTTGCTTCCCGCCCATCATCACATCATCATTTATTACAAGCAAAGCAGAATTCATCTCGGAATCACTTTTGTTATATCTGATTTTACGGCACACCAAGAACTTTCTTTTTTGCACAACTGTAATAATTTTCACCTTATGCTAAAATAAATGTACCAAAGGGACCAGGAAATACATAGGCTATGTCTATATATTTCTCTTCTTCCCGGCTTTTTTGACACATTTATCAAATTACTCTGGATTTGGAAGAAACCAACCAAACTGAAACTAGCATAATCCATGCAGTCACTCTCTGCGTTTTTCATAAGTTTTCCCTAAATTTCCCAAAAAACTAGGATTTCCCATAAGTGGCAACTAATGATGATGAAAACAAAATCGTCATACGTCGAATTAGTCCAATCTTTTCCCTATCTTTGATTAGCTCGAAAAACAACTATTGCCGTTAAGTTCACTTCAATCCTGCTACAACTTGAATACACGAATCACTCCCCTCTTGCTTATTCATTCATCCTATTTATTTATAACGGAATAACGAAAGAAAAGTCACCAACAACTGCTCCGGTCCCTTTTTTTCAGGACATTTCGTAATCATTGAAAGATACAAACGACAAGTTACCAAAGATAATTACCTGAAACTTAACGAAATAAAAAGATTTGGATGTAGTCCCATCGAGTTATCTACTTGAAAGGCTATATGTGACATTCAAATTCAATTGTGCTTTAAATATCACTTTATATCGCTAATGATTTCTCCTTTGCTATAAGTGTACATCATGTATTATTGCTAAGTAAAAACATATTACAAATGGCCAATGACTTCGTGAAAACAGTGCCTTTGCTTGATATAAAAATATTTTTTGTAGTTTTCTGGAATCACCAAGCAATTTGACCATATATTCGAAGATTCATCTCAGGAACTCATGAGTATTAAAACCAGCGTGAAGCCCTTTCTACGCAATTCGGAAGATTAATAAATCAGTATATCAAAGAAGTGGAAAGAACAGAAAGATGGGAAAAGGATACACAACATTTACCACAGAATTGGATCAATTTTTGTGATAACTATCTGCTGACTTCAAATAAAAAGAATTCTTCTTGGAAGTTGGTAAAATTAAAAACTGAAACTAAAAACCGCATAATATTATCTTTACCATATTATGGCTACCACAACTCCTAATGTATGTATTCCACGCTAGCCCTTTAAAAGTACCTCATAGCTGCAACAGATTCTTTTAGACTCAACTCTTTTAGAGTAATTTAGTGATCATTTCTTTAGCAGTGATAAGTTTTTTAGCAAGCAGAACTTTCTTTTACAGCTGCTAGTAGCCGCATGAACTTCACAACTTACGTTTTTAGGTTGACAAGTTAGAAGTTTTGTAGTGCTCGTTATAACAACTATTTCGTCGATAATTTTTCTTTGCTAGTTAGAAATGATCGTTCCTGCTTTTCTAAACTCTGATGATCCAAAAGAACAGTTCTGATCAGATGATTTACATCTTTTTTTTGTCTAAGTGATATCTCTCGTAAAACTAGCGTTACAAGTATACGTGTAATAATTACATTAGTAGTTTTACATCCCACACGAATTTTTATTTGTTCGTTTGGAAAACTATGTTTTTTCCCCCCGGAATCATCAAAGCTCTCCCATCGGGATTATTACGATTTGTATAACGGTAATTAGCATAGTTAAACACCCTTGACAGTCTTACATATCTCAGTGGGAAGAAGTTCCGTACACACTTCGCTCATCCATCTCTTCCGAAGACAACTCCATATTTATGTCCATTATTCAAGGTGCACCAGCCTACCAGTACAATCCGTTACCAAAGAGATTTAATTAAAAACAAGGCCTAACATTAAAAAAAAACCTACTACTGTTATTTCTTTCCATAACACCAGATTTAACAGTTTTTGGAATCCGTGGTGTTCCCGTTGCTGTGCCACCGAGAATTACCTGAAACACAGGAGCAAATACCAGATTTGAAATTTGCTAAAATTTTAAACTTACGATACACTGAAAAAATTCTGCGCAAATTACAAACTGTAAATTCAAGAAGACCAAATAAAACTGTGAATTAATCTTTAGCATTGTTAACAACAAACACATATAAATCACAATCATTATTACTGTTGTCATCATATTATTGTTATCACTGAAATGTCAATCCTATTTACAGCAACAATTACGATGGATGTGATGTTCTAACCACCGTAATTAAAACCAATAGCATCAAACATGAAGTGGTATTCCGGATGTGTCATACCACCCAACCGCATCACATCCTGTCTTGATCACAACATCATTTATTACTACTGAATTCTACTCTTTCACCCCTCCTTAAATTCCCTCACCGTAGGAGAGTGGACATATCAAAACCTCTTCTCACTGTAGTAACTAAATATCCGAGAAGTTATGTCAGATGTCTTTGGTCGATGACACGAGTAACATTAAAAATGTCATCTTAACTTTCAATAGTGCTAAAAAACGGATGGGAATAAGTAATTCTCAATGAAATAGAACAAGTCCTGTGAATTCTCTTGACTGGCTCCATTACATGCCTGTCCTTGTGGAGGCTTAAAGTATTCCACTTCATTCATTTGTCACATAACTATCATTTTACGTTCAATCAGGTTTTCTGCTTCTTGAATTCATTTATGCAACTAAAATGAACAAATCAAATATCGCCACTATTCCATATATTCAACATACACACATCTTTTGTATTTGAATTTCACAAAAAGTGAAGAAAAATTTTTTTTCAGTTTAACTATTTGTGGAATTTTAATTGGAAGAAAGAAAAAGCAACCTGTAGACAACGTCCGCGTTGCCATGAATGAGTAAAGAGGAAAATCCCATATGTAATTTATGGACTAGCCTAAATTTGACACTCATGAAACGATTGTACGCTGTCGATGATTGCTGTATTTTCATCAATCACTCTCTTCTCTTCATCATTTTAGCTATCACCTTTTTGTCTTCATTCACTGCTAATAGCATTGTAACAATGTTTCTTGCAATTCTATCAATCCCTGCTGTTTTCTCATCTATCTCAAACTTTTTCAACTTCAGTCATCGCTATAATTGCAGTATATGATTATTGAAAAATTTGTTTCAATCACTGCTATGCATACAGTCAAACGAGTCCCTTCAAGTTGTGCTTCCCTTCAGAAAGTATATCGTTTACCACGCATTCTCTAGATCATTCCGATTTTCTTCCACTTGCCCAATTCTAATTAAATTAAGCTTTTCTGAAACATCGCATTTTGGACAAATTTAGAATGAACCAACCTCATCTGAATAATTATGTATCGTAGAGTTTTTGCTTGGAATAGATACCAGATTATCCAATGCTTCGGGTATTGTAGCACGTATCTGCGCCGCATCTGGTTTTAAAGTTTCAGATGATGTCTGGGCTGGAATTGGTGGCGATGTTTGGGTCTTGGATGATTTCGAGGAGGATGACGGAAAGGATTGTTGTACTTGGACTTGCTGCAAAAGTTTCACTTGTCTACTCGGCATTCAATACAAGTTGAGTATCTAAAGAAGAGGCGGTGATTTTTGAGCTTTTGTATATTATTCTCTGAAACTGAAGCTTTTGCTTCATTTGTGTCTATACGGGGATAGCGAAACATCTCTAATTTCTCCCTGAAACGCTACGGTTTTTATGGTAAGTTATGGAAGTGAATGTCTGTGTAGTTATTACCGGCGCTGCAGCCGCAGATTTTGACTCAATGTTCTGTGAAGGAGTGTGAGTTGGTTCAGCAGGGAGAAGCTGAACAGGAGAAAGTTGAATTGAATTGACGTTTGATACGATCGCACAAGAGGATGGATCAGTAGTTTTACTTGAAGCTTTGGACAAAATTCCGCTAGAAAAGGGTTTAAATAATGCCTGTTTAAGGGGAATTTTACAAAGAAGAAATTCAGAAATCAAAGCGTTGAATGAGGTATTGGTGGTAACAGGTCTATCGAAAATTCGTGCATTTGATTCTTGCCTTGAATTATTTTGACTGCAAGCTTCAGAAACCACATCGACCTCGCTTTGGTTTGATATATCAGTCTTTCCATTCAGTTGAATTGTTTTGTTTGTAAGAATCTCTAGTAAATTTGTATCAGTTACTATTGTCATTTCCGCAATTGTAATTCCCTGTAAAAGGGAGGTTGAAAACATTTTTTTTCTAATAAAAAATTGGAGGAAAAAATTCTGGATTATTTATTACTCGAGAAAAGAGGATTTACTGTCCTTGTAAAAAAGAATAAACTTAATGCAGTATGCCACTTTGCGCGAGTGAAGCCACATACAATAAAGTCAAACATTAGTCGGAAAAATACTGCTGACAAACTGTATTTTCTAAGTCGGGCAATTTCCGACCCCAAACAGATAACTCCTTCACTTCCCTTTGCATCACTTTCGATTTCATATGTTAAATCCCTAATACCTCGCTTTTGCTTTTCCTTAAATCATCACACTGTTCGTCAATACTGCATCTATTCAACTGAAAAATCACGAACTTATTAGACATTTCTTCAAATTTTTTTCCACCAATACCCGTTTTATCAATTAATAAAAAACCGTGTAAAATTTACATTTTCATCCGGTAAATCAGCATTGTTGGATTCATTGCTATCAGCAGCTTTCACCGACACGAACGTTAATCGCCTCTTCTGTTTTTCCGCTTGAATTGGCTCTTCCAACGACTTCCCGTCCGTTTCTTCCCCATCTTTTTTTGTAATATTTGTTAACAGTTAGAAAAGCACTCATAAGATAATTCTTAAATGCAGGTAATAGTACTTTTAATACATATAACTGAATATTAGGCACAAATATCTCAAATGGAAGTCATTTCTATTATTATATAAAAATAGTTGCACAAGTGAAATGAGAAACTGAAGTTAACTTTACCGCACGTAGAGCAGTTACGAGATATAGCGTATATTTCAGTGGATGAATCTGAGTGTGATGACGACATCGCAGTCACAAATTCATTCGCTGGCAATGGCAATAACTAAAACTTGTAGGAATTGACGGGGATTATTTTACATAACATACGCGACATCTTGGATGGAAACTTGGTCACACTGGTAAACAAATTTGTAATGAGATTGAAAGAAACGCGTGTATAAGTGAGGAAGTTAACTCCAGTTATAAATACCAATTCGTCATTGCAAATCCATAAATATTAGTTTCAGTAAAATCAAATCTAGTGCATTCATATAGGAAACGAAATTGGACATCTCTTACTATACTGTGATGCAGAGGTAAATAATAGATTGGTAATCTGCCGCATGATTAATGAGAAGAAAAAAGTTTGGGATTTCAAAAAGCAAAAGAAGGACAGTTCGTGAATGAGGTGAAGAGTCTCTAAAACTTTCAGATGCCTTATTTCTTTCTCATCACACTTTCTCTCACTTTTATATTGTTCTCGTCCTGGGCCTTCTATTATTACAAAGCAATAAATTAAATGACCCAGAATTATATGTGCGAAATTGTCATTCAAAAAGTAATGGAAATTACAATTACGAATAGAAACTGAACATTTGAAATGGGACTGAAAATAAAATTCAACGGTGAGGTGAGGTGAGGAAATTCTAAACTAATCCGAACACTAAAAAGTCTACTGTTTATGTGTCTTCGTGGGTTATTGACCTTAAAATTGGACCTTGAATTAGGACAAGCTATTGTTGATCGTATCTTGATAACAGGGTAGATACACCTCATGACTAAAATCTACTTCTTATATGAATAATCTCAACCAACCTGCAAGAAAGTGGAGCGTGAATCGGGCGAAATGTGGAGATAGTCTGAAACGGATAGGTCTAGTAGGATTGGCTTCTGACCACATTTCAATATCATCACATTAAGAAACTCAATGTCAAGCATTGAATATGTTACTTTCACATTCTTCCAATAAACTCAGATCAAATGGCATTACTTAGTAAATTTATCCGAAAATCATAATTTGCTGCAAATAAGAAATTAAAAATCATCATCTAATTACAATAGCCACTGAAAATAAAATCAAACTAAAATGATTACAAAGAAATTAAAAACATTAACTTCGAATTAAAATCACCATATTTCTTCTGCAATAATGTTGCAAGTGAAGAAATAACTTTGTTTAAGTAGTTCTATTGATTTAAGTTTCTTGAAACAAGATGAAGGACAAAACGATGAAACATTGATGCTGGATATCACAAGAAGTAACAAATAGCTCTTATACTGTAAAGTCAATGCAAATCAAATATGGAAGTTTACTTTAATTACTTGTCAAATCGAAAAAAGTTGAATGTTCATCCTCATCCGGAGCACCTACAAATATCATAACAAAGCAACAGACCAAATAATAAGTTAGGTATTGGTTTGTGAATAGGACATGATGTAATTCTAACAAAAAAATAAAACTAACAATGCAGTAAGACAGGGTGCTATGCTTTGAAAACATCAATTAGAACCAGTTCCGCTTAACTTCTTCAAGTAGAAAAAAATAGAAGTATGAAATTTCGAGAAGGAATGCTCTTCTCAGCGTGTCTGTAAAATATACTTGTGATACATACAACAAAAAGAGGTGTAAAACAGAGATCAGAAAGTAGAAAGTTTGTTCGACCCTTTTGATTGTCGAGAAATCAATGAAATTGTCAAAAGCAATGTAGTCAGTTCTATCCAGTTTAGATTATTTTCTTGTGATAAGCCAATAGTTAAATATCTAAGGAGAAGAATGAAAAGTCCAGAAATGATTTCTTCTTTTTCTTTCATATTATATTTCCCTTCCTTTTTTGCTACCAATGTATCGCTTTTCGCATTTGTTTGTTTTGCTATGTTTAGTCAATTGTATCAGTTCGCACATTTGTTCTAATTACTCCTCTCAATACAATGAAAAGTCTGTAAATGTCGCATGTCTCCTCTATGAGACACATATGTACGGATGAAATAAATTACTGATTTATTCATTCCTTTTATAATGATTAAAAGAAATCTTTCCGGTTCACTTCAAACTCATTTCCATTTCGAAGTACTGTTCTTAAATTTCCATAAAATTACGCGAAGTTAGTTGATATTTTGGATTAACCATTCAGAATCATTGCAACGCGTACACCAATAATAGCATCAATCCTCGACAAATGGAATTCATCATATTCTTCGATCTTTACAACTAACTATGAAAAATAACTGCTAAACTTCCCAAACATAAAAATGTTTCATTTCTCCTAAATTATTGTCTCTTCTATTTACTGTTTCATGCTTTGTTAACCGAAATAAATAAAAATAATGAGTTAGTAAACAGTTACGAAATATGAAGTCAGACTACAGTCATATTTTCATAACATTAGAATAATGGTTTCCAGATTCGAATTTCTGTATTTTTTCTTCTAGATTTCGGCGGTTAAAAATAAAATACATCAATTGTCCAATTGGCAATCAAAATGTGTGATATAAATAAAACTTTTCTCAAATGTCTGCACTAATTGTATTGTTAGTATTCCTTACTGTTTTATCAGTTTTATTGAAATGAAAAACTAATTTGACATTGGAATTTTGTTAAAACCTGAAGGACTGCAATGGATTTAGAAAATTTTTCTTCCGTACGCTTGTCACTTATATTCGCTGTTAAAGATTAAAAAGCAAGTAATAAAAAATTCAGCATAATCAGTCAAAGTATTGAAGTTATTTATTTACCTGAAAGTATCGAAGTAACGTCAACAGTTAATCAGTGAATCGACTGAACGAAACGGTTAGCAGTTTATGGTAAGCCTAAGGAAAACGATGGCGTAGTTTGTTCAGCAATCACACAAACACCATAGATAATGTTTTCAAGAACGTTTGGGATCTACATTTGCTGCGGAATCGGCAGTCCTGCCTTGCCCTAAGCGAGCATATCAATATTGATACATTGATATAGCGAGCACATCAATATAAATGCTTTATCATATTATCAATTAGATTTACAGTTTACCAGTTGTTTCAGATATTTGTAGTTTCCACTGTTTAGTATCTACAGGTAGAGAGCTCAGTAAGAAAGTCTTTTTTCCATTCCTTTTTTTTATTCATTAATTGTCGATTTGGTTCTTAACTACTCTTACTATTTAAAGCATAATTCACTTTTGAAAATTACTGAATAGTATAACTTCAAGGAATTTTAATCGTGAATATATTGCGATGAATATATTGCAATGCTCTTTGGTAGAAAAAATAAAAAAGAACCACTGAGCAAATAATGAAGCATGAGGGAATTTTCACGAAGCTTCAAATATTTAAAATGATGCTTGAAATCAAAGTTTGAGCTCCAATTGGAAGTTGATTTTTGCATAACGGGTGAGAAAAAATCTAACATTCAATGCTTTATTTTGAAAATTTGTTCCAATTTTATTTTTAGCATAAATATCCAAATTCGAGAACCAAAATTAATTCTTGCAGGGAAGGTAACTTTTCGCCGGCTGAAAATGTGATTGCACGTCTTCATGATAACATCATTGGAACAGAATGTTACACACGTTGTTAAATCGATATTTTCGAGATTATGTTCCATGATTTTTCTCATCATTCGCTGATCTTTAAATCATTTAAGCAAATTTGATTTTACTAAACCATTTTGAAGTAAATTCAGTTCAATTTATTTAAATTTATTTCAGAAGTCAGCCCATTTCTCCTTCAACAATCCGACTAATAATTCCAACTGTTCAATTTAACTTAATTATAGTTTTGTTAATACACATATATTTTTACATTTATCACAAAAGTACCAAAGCAATAAACTACTTACGGAACCCATGATTCTCTTGAAGGCTTAGATTTAGAGCACTCTGTTACATCTACTGAGAATTAGAAAAATCCTGATTTGATAGTAACATGAATATTACCGACCAACACAATCGGAAACTTTTTTTTGGATTTCCACAGATACCGGGATGTTAGATTTGTTGTTAGTTTGTTATGTGGGACCGACAGTTTTGCGAAGTTACCCCAAAATATTCCAAACTCTCGAGGTTTTCAATACAAATTGTAAATTATTTTAGGCCCAACACTAGAAAATAGTTTCTTGGATGTTCATTGAATAATAAATAATAATAATAATTAACAATAATAATAATAATAGTAATAATAATAATTAATAATA
>NW_018108188.1:545550-598111 GCF_000183805.2 Loa loa | reverse complement strand
GTCATTATTATTATTACAAAAAATAAGATATAATAATCATTCAACTTTCAACCAATGATTTTAAGGGAAATGTGTATAAAACTAGAAATGTAGTAGAAGAAATACATCTAAAGAATGAACACAAACATATTTGAAAATAGAAAGTTGAATTAACCGAGCAAACCGTAAACGAAATACGAGACAGAGAGCCTACATGAGCAAACCTATTAAATAGATTGTCTATATCAACCTAGCGAATAATAATCGCGAATACATTAGTATAGAAAATCAGCAGCATTAAGAGGACTGAACGAAATTATTATAAGTAGGACCAGAGCACAATAAATAGACAAAGAAAATAAAATTTTAAACTTCAGATAGCTAAAAAATTTAAATATTCATAGTGCCCGAATAAACAGACTTCGATACTTGAAATAGCTGAACAAAACGAGGTAGAGCATTTAAAAACCTACATAAAGAAAGCTTCAATAATTAAAATGCTAGCAGAAATAATTTTTCGCAATGATACTACTGCTAATCACATTACACCTCTAATCTTTTTGCATTACATTACTAATCTTTCGTCATGACATTGGTAGCACAAATTGTAAAACACATACTACATTATTCACTATACGGAGATAACTTACGGCGAAAAGAAAAGAACTTCAAATTCTTTAAACTGAAATATTTTGAGCCTTATTAAATGTTCAAACTCAAACTGAAACTATGTCCAGACTATAGCATAAGGCGGCATCAAAATTGTGACTATTTTGGTCAGATTATGACTGTATTAAAATAACTCTCAATATAACTGCTTTGATGAATTGTTTTTAAAATTTCTCAGCAAATTTTCGGAAATTACAAACAAATCCCCGATAGGTAAAAATAATTCTGTGTGGATCTAGCATAATGACTGAATAATGTTTGTACAGTAGCAGGACAAATCAACTCAAGAATTTGGTGAAAAAGGCTTATTTCGAACACAAATCTAGAAGTACAGTTGACAGTTGTATTATTAAGCTTAATGATTGAGACCAAACAAAATGGATGCTTTTTCACAAACCATTTCCGCAATAGCTAAACTACTTGTAGCACCTGGACTAGGCGCATTCCGCACGTGCAATACGCACTTGCTCAATTCTCCTTCACCACAATCGAAAATAAAGTCATCAACCAAATTACCATTTGAATCAACGGCCTGAGCTCGAACTCCTGCCGGACCACTAAAAACATCACTGAACACAATAAATCAACAAATATGATCAGTGGTGTGGCAAGAGACGATGAGACCAATATAGTAAGAGTATATTGTCAATAATAGTTGCACAGAATACTATACCTAACACTAACATGAAAAACGCTATTCCAACAGAAATTGATCTCAAAAGAAAAAAAGAAAAAAAAGACTGGTATATCAGTGGAACAACAAGCGAGTTGGAGGAGTAACTATTTTTAGTTTCTAGTAATATAAAAAAAGATTGAAACAACCGTCATGATCCAGGTGATGATGTTAATATTTAGAGAAATATTACCGGTTTTTCTCTTTCTCTAAAACCTTTCTATTGAGCAATTTAAATATATTAAGCCTACAACATGGATAATGAAAACGAAAACTGAAAGAAATCTTACCGCATGACGTCCGATATTCTCAAATTAGGCATGAATCTCTGTAACTGTTTTACTTGTGCTCTTATCCAAATTCCGCGATATAATTCTTTCATTCCGTAACGAAAAAATTTGAGGATGAGTTTTCTCGTACCTCTACAAACATAATTTAAAGTCATTTGTATTTTACCAAATATTTCACAAGTTTTAGAACTTCCTACATGGAAAGAAATGCTGATTCGGATACCTGTAAGTTAAAGTATCATACAAATCAGGCAGTGAAATTTGAGAATATTTGTATCCCTCTCTTTTGTAGGCTAGAACTGCATTCGGTCCCAACCAAACATCTGAAAATATTTTGTCGTCATAATATCTTTTTTCCACTGCTTTCTTGAATATTCAAAAGAGCAAAGACGAAGATAAAATCTCTAAATTTAAAATGTTAAGCAGGTGAACTGAAAACCGCAGCTGAAGACAGAACATGATTCTCAAGTATGATGACGCTAAATTTTTTGAATATCCAGGGATGAATGGCATTCTTCGATATTCAAAAGAGCAAAGGTGGAGACAAAATGTATAGATTTAAAATGATAAATTTACGAGCAGAACAATATAGGTAATTTAAATATCAGACCTCCATTCAAACGCGGTGTGAAATGGACACCAAGAAACGGGAGACGTGGATCAGGCACCTAAAATTCTTTGACTAACTGAAAATTCTAATGATTACTTAATCATAAAGAATTTTTAATTCGCTGTTGTGTGAGAAGAAATCAGTTAAGCATGTAGCAACTATGGATCCAATAACAAACAAAATATGACAGACTAAACTAACCAAAAAAAATCAGTGCTACTGACATTACTTTCGATACAGTTAATTTCTGGATCTGAGAAAAGAAAAAGAACTTACCAATCAATAAGTATAAGCTGAATAAGCTGAAAAAAAGAACTCACAGGATAAACGTTTGTTGTTACAAGTTTCTTTTTCTCTTCCGAAGTTAACAAAAGGTATTCGCCACGGAAAGGAATAATTTTCGGGTCTGGTAAACCACCCGAAAGTTTCGCAATACGATCTGACTGAAGTCCACAGCAAGTTATCACATATTTACAGCGGATTTCCGACTGCAATTTACCTACATAAGTGAAAATGAAAATCTACCGACACTCAGATCCAATTTGTAAAACATAAACTTGACTTCATTCAACTTTTGACCGCATCCATTAGAAGCATTTTGTTATAGAGAAGTGAAAAACATATCGAGTTTAGAAGCTATTCAACGGCGTATAATATAAATAAGCTAACTGCGAAAATTCAATGACATCATTACAAATTTGAATACTTTTAAAGGCGTTTTACATTTCAGTTTGCTACAATCATCACCGTGGTATACGACAGATGGGCATTAGTGCACGGGGAAGGTGAGGAAGAAATAAACAAAAGCTACCAAAGATGATTCCGATTCGATAATGACAGGATAATCATTCGCAACGTTCTCGTTTTTCGATTCCCCGACAAGCAATAACGTTTTCAATGGGTATTTTGCATAAACAACACCACCACGATTTTCGAAATCTTGTGCGTAGGACTTCGCAACTAGTCCCCAATCAATAATACCTGTATACGGAGACCAGAGCGCTTTCAGACCCTGAACATATCATATGGTGAAACTTCAATGAAAAAATTTGGACATCGATTATAGAACAAATTATGTTCCATATTTTTCTAAACTTGAAAAGAAAAAAAACGTCCCATTAGGGCCACTAAGTTTTCCATAAACTTATATAGTCAACAGTTTTTCATATAGTTATCAACACAATATGTCCAAATGATAACAAAACATCATAACGGATCTGTTAGTGCAACAGGTTATTGGAAGTTCATGATGTTAGCTTCGACAGATAAGACTCTTCTGAGATTTAAAAACCAGACAATATTCAGCGATAATAATAGCAATATCTCATGAGATTTCAGATTTTGAGAAGATTGGAATGGCGAGAGCCCAAAACTCCAAATCAGTTTAGACTGTGAGAACAAAACATTTTATTGCGATTCAACTTAGGATGAGAGTAACTGTCTCACTAACGGTCTATTTTGACTTTAGGATCCGAACAACAAGACTCCAAAAAAGTCTGACAGGCATGCAAAATAAACGTTTTATTGTGAGAGTAAAACACTAGAAGACATCATGAATTACCCTGCAAAAGGGAGCGTAGTTCTTGATTTCGCTACCATCAATCATTTTTATTGATTTACATCCATTTTTCTGAGCTCGTTCAAATAAATTCTAAAAGAATATTTGTTAAATGCATGCAACATTTGAATTTTCCATGTTTATTAGAAATAATACGCAGTGCAATGTGCTAATAAAAAACCCTAGCTTCAGGTTATGAGTAAGAAATAAAAAGAGAAGCACAGCTAACTTTATCAGCAGTCATTCAACATGTTCTGCTCCTCAACTCATTCTTTAATTTATGCAGATGGGTAGAGTAATCGATGGGAAACTCTCAGGAAAGAGTTTTACAAACTAGAAATTCTGTTCTAAATTTTCTTCCTAAAGGTTCTATTTTAGCCCGTTATTCATTCAATGGAATAAATGCTAAATAAACATCAAGAAAAAAACTTGGATAGATATTAAAAAAGAAAGAGGGCATTAAAGAAAGACTTACTTCCAGACGTGGTACTTCGATCGGCTCCACCGCAACAATTAATTTTCCAATTCTTTTGTAAGGCACTTTATGTTCATCGCAGTATTCATATGCCAAATCAATACCTGCATTTAATATTGGAATTCTGGAGAATTTTTGAAATTTGACCGAGATTTCAACAAATTACGCAAAGTCAATTTGCAATCAATAAAAAATAAGAATAAAGGAGATAAAAGTTTTAAACTCACAAGTCCATATGAAACTCGACAAATTTTGCACGTATGTATATGTTTCATGCTATTTACAAAGTAAATCCGTACACCTTATAGAAGTCTCGATTAAACTTTTCCTTATATGTTGTTCCGATGACTGCATAGGTCGGGAAGTCTATATCAGGAAAACGCTTTACCGGAAGCTCAAACAAGTCATGTAGAATTTACTTCACATGATACTTGCTGATTTGAGGCGGTGTAATCAGGAAGAGAATCTTACCGCGAACACACAGTTTTGCTTTCAAGCTACCCGGTGCATAATAAATTCCAGCATGAAGGACACCGCTGTTGTGACCACTTTGGTGGAATGCTGAAAATTATCAGAAACTTATATAAAAGAAAATTAATCATACCCTACTTTCAGCAAATTGTTATCAATAAAAGTGGAAAGTTTGCTACTAGCCTGCCTTATTGATTTGATTTTTATACATTCTCAATCTTATCCCAACTTGATAATTTCAGCTACTGTTAACGGTATCGTGCCACTCTGCTACCTACTTCGTTTTCTTATTATTCCATTTTTGAATATTTATTCAGAAACTGTCGACGTATTACTATTCTGTTACTAATCTTCTTTATGAAATTCTAAACGTTACTTATTACATCTGAATTTTTTTTTGGATAATATCAACAGCAGAAATGACTTCTTCAAAGAAATTAAATTTTTTAAATTAATATTATTAAACAAAATTTCGTGTCAGATACTGACTATGTCCTCCATCAATTCCAATAATCCAACTTCAATTAACCACTCATGAAATTAACAATATCATCTTTTGAAACACAACAGGCGGGACATTTCCTCACAGTTGATATTTTCTATGCACAGTACTTACCTAGACGATCCTCCTTTTCTAGTAATGCTACTTTCAGTTCGGGGTTTTTAATTTTTAACTGTCGTGCGGTAGCGCAACCAACAATTCCACCGCCTACCACAACGACATCAAACTCTGATGTTGTGCTGAAGAAACAAAGTTCGATCTTGACAAACAAACATGGCACGAACTGAAAAGCAAAATTTCTTAAGCTTTTGGAAAGTTCATCGTTTCATTTAGTCGACTATCCGAGAAAGCTTCTGCTTATTGTCGTAACTTTACTAACCTTCCAGCAGCAGCCGAGGCAATACCTTTGCTTCTGGAAAGGATGCTGGTTCGAAAATTAGAAAATATCCTGGAAATCGTCGGTAAACGGATAGCTGCAGTATTCATTTCAAACTTGAGCTAGTAATATTCTGGAAAAAAACGCAATTTTACAGCAAGGAAGCAGAATAGATATGATTGTGGTCATGCCACATTTACATATTTCTCGATACGTCTTATTTCAACTTTTAAAAGTTGAACAATTTTAGATCAAGCCTGAAAACGTCCCCGTTCCGTGTGCCGATTCAATTTAAAAAAATTGAATCGTGGCTAAAAAAAAAAAACAAAAAAGCTGTGGCTAAAATTCGGAACAACACGGGAATTTTCTAAAAACTTCCATCAACAATACCACCATCTCTAGTCGAGTGCAAGTGTACTTCGTGTTCTTTCACACTTGATACCGCTAGAGTGATACGTGATTACATTCCTTACTTATTCAAACACGATCACACCCCTTCACCCTTTACTCCTACACGACAACACTCAGAAGTCCCGCGGAAGCATCACACTTCCCCCATTGCACGGATAGTCCAGTACACTCCAACATCTTCGCACAGTCCACTATGTTACAGTGACTGGGACGTTATGAAAATCTTACGTAGGATGGATTCAGTTCGAAGTTCAATTAATCCTCTTATCTCGCCTTGATTAACTGTCAAATTTTGTGTCTACGAGTTTCATTTTTTCTTATTTGTATTTTTCGAGAGTGTATGTAGCAGCATATACCAAATTGCTTAGGGACTGGATGATTTAGATTTCAAGATGTCAAACAAAATTGTTAGTTACGTAGTGTCAAATTTGATTTCGCAAAAAATGGTAGAAATTTTTAATATTATTATTTCCGTTGGGACATAAAAGGGCTAGAAAAAAGGCATGCCAAGTGAGCTATATGACTGGCTCCAGAAGAAAGAAGTTTATGATATAACTTGGTATACTAAGGCTGATTGTTTTTACTAGGCACTCTATCTTTAATCGACCATTTAACTCTGAGCAGGGTATTTTTTACTGGAAATCATCGACTTTGTCAATGACATAGTCCAGTAACACATAATTCTTTGGCTCATTAGTCAGTAGCTTTTGACTGCTAATTTATAACTATGTGCTTGCAGCTTAGGATTTCAGGAAATTTGTCTCACTGCTTGATATCACAGCTGAATGACATATTCAAATTGTGAAGGATTTTCCGTACTTGTCAGTATAACTCATTATATGGCCACAAATGTGCGCTAATTGCAAAGAGAACAAAATATCGGAGTATCAGAGTTTGCAATTTATATGGGCGATATTTCGCAATATCAGAGTGAAGTGGAGAAGGAAATTCAAACTCGTTGTGAGGCACAGCGCGCTTGACTAGGTGGAGTCAGTCAGTTCAATGGAAGGTAGAAAGAAAGTGGAAAATGCACTTCAAAACTCCACCAAGTCGTATTTTCTCTTTTCGCCTTCGCTAATTAATTAAAAATCCTTTTGTTTCTTCGTACAGACTAATTTCTTCGTATAGACTAATCTAATCGCAAATACATCTTTTAAAATACCTCGTTTTCTTTCTAACAATGATCAAGGCAAATGAATTTTCCTTTTCTAATTTCTGATTATAGTTTGTTATCGACAAGATAAATACTCTTGCGATCTGAGAAATGAGTGAACGAGCTCATTTAGTTAATTTCATGCCAGTATTACACATTTCAGGCAAGAATGTAAAGAGTCTAAATGTATTTTATGATACCAAAACATCCGTATACAATACTATAAGCTCTAAAAATGTATATCAATGATATAAACCTATAATGCGTAAAATCGACTGAAATGAAATGAAAGGAATTCAAAAACCGTTTCCAAGAAGAACAATACTGATGTGAGTTCGCTCATTAGTTGAACTATTCTAAAAAACAAAAATTTTACATTTCCTGCGTTTCTCAATATATAAAAGTATCCATAAAAAATGACTTTCAATACCATGCTATTTGAGCAGTTCGTGAATGATACAATTAAATGGTGGTAGGTGGAAATTTTCATGAAAACATTTTTGAACAGTTCAGATTGATGGATATATACGAGAAAATATCTGAAAATTACGGAAAAGTAAATGTACTAGTGTTTAACTCTTATCAAGGATGTTAAATGACAATTAATTCTTCACTGTATCAAACGATAATGATGCAGAAACAATTGTTGTTAGATAACACGGTAAATTTATCCAGCAAAAAGGGAATCAATTAAAACTGCGATTAGAAGCAGATCCGTTACTGAATCCACCAACAGATACTTCAATTATTTTTTGGCAGTGCAGACATTTTGGAATTGAAAGGCACGAATTTTGGAGACAATATAGCATACAATGAAAAAGAAATTAGAAAATAATTGAAAATTAAGAAATAAGTGGAGAATTATTTTTAAGATTCTGCCAAAAACCTTCAAACGAAATATCGTGTAAGTCTCACTTGACTGCAAAATAGTGTAGATGCTAAAGGTAAATAGCAAAGTCAAAGTCAGAAAGTACGGTTTTAGAACAATAATGCCCAGTACAAAATAAAACATTTCATTACTAGTGATAAATTTCGATTCAATTTTTTAATGATATCTTAAAAAAATCATCCATAAATTTTTACTGTTTCTGAACTGCAGAAGAAATATTATATTACCTGAAAAAAGGAGAAGAACTCAGAACAATATACTTCAAAAGAAAAATCAAAAAATCCGTCTAGGGTATTGAGGTATCACTGCTAACAGCCAGCCTTTGTAGAGTGTTGTTGAATCTTGAATTCGATGACCTTCGCAGTTTGTGTTTTATGTATTCCAAACCTGCATTATAGACATCGACAAGCCGATATAATGATTTCGTATTAATTGAACTTGAAGAGAACTTTTATTCAATCGAGTTTAATTAGTTTGCAACTTATTTGTAACTCAGCTAAGCCAAAAAGAAAAAAAAACAGTTCAAAAATCACAAAATAACTTCCTTTCTTTTCCTATGTTAAAAAATTCTGTTAATACGTTACGTAGTGATTATCAAAGAAAAAATTCAGTTTTTCATGGCTTCCGCAAAAATCAAATATTATTGGACATTAAAATTAAGGAGCTACTTTTGGTGGCATTTATCCATTACCTACTATTTTGACTACTCCGCCAGTAAATTAGTAAGCTAACTCTTTGAGCCCTAGGACCTGAGATCAAAACTTGACAAAGTGATCCTGGATGCTAAGAACGTTGACTCTGCTAAGAATGTTACCCATCATTTTATAATGCAAACTTTAGGTTAGCCATTAGCAGGATTAAAAAATATGGTATGCTTCAATACAAATAGACTATAAACACATTTGAAATCTACTTACTTACGAAATACACCTGGCATTAAATCAATGACGGCTTCTCGGATTTCAGGTAAACGACAGCCAACGATAACTGTTTTGGAGAAGGAATTTAAAAATGAAATGATAACAATTGTTGAATAGACAGAATTCGGTATAATTTCATTACTCGCCTCAAGGAATGCCACAATCATAGGCAGAACGTATAGGCCAGCAGTCGCAAAACACGACAAACCTACTGTTTTTGTAAAGTTCAGTTGACGCTTGTTTATGTTTACTGATCCAAAATCCTAAAAATATTGAGTTCAAGAATTAATAATTACTGTTCATAATGGATGGTAATACAAAAGAATAGTTTGTTCCTCAGTAAAGGAACTTCAGTTGAAAAGTCTCCAAGTTTGCTGTGTAAGAAGTGCAAAATGAACACTCAAAAATCTCAGTTCTTGTTCGATCTTCGTCTAATCGACCGCTTAATTCCACCTGAAATGACTTTAACTCATATAGTAAATTAGAAAAAAACGGAAACCTGCTTCTCTTTTATCCTTCTGCTGTATCGTCGCACGATGAACAAAGTGATAATGTAAAGTATAACACTTCCAGCAGCTGCACTAATCCGTGTGCCGTAGAATATCCTATTGAATATTGGACATCGACTATTTGGTGTCCTATAAATATGCTTTGGAGTTTGACCTTGTAGAGTTATGTGTAAGACTGGGAAGATTTATTTTAAATTCTATCAATCATAAATGAGAGAGATAAATTAAAGCAGTGGAATAAGTTTATTTTCATATTCCTGACTTGCATTCTAACTTAATGTAAAAAAACAGCGAAAAATTTTGGAGATATTCCAAATATTATCTGTCAGTGATTTAATTAATTTCATTCACTCTCGTTTTATTTCATTTATAAAGTTCATTCCAAAAAATTCCACGACGCTAACCAACAGAAAGAATGAACTTCGGTATTATTCAGATATGAACAAAATACACTTCCAGATATCAATAGCAGAATTGATAAATTGCTGCCAGCTATCTGAAACACAATTTTTTCCATTAATGAGTAATTTAAAAGTATTATGACATTTGTGGTATTAAATTACGAGTTGATGTTGCAATATTTTCAACTTCAACTTTCTAATACAAACTCTTTTGGCCTAGAAAATAATACCAAGCGGTTATGCTTCATATCACCAGCAAGAAATCCCGGACTTCAGTAGCCGATGAACCATGCTGTCGTTTTCTTCCTCTTCTTTTCGACAAGTATTTCAGCAATCAGCATTTCTTCACATATAAAATGCAAGTCAATCTTACCAAATAATGCTGGATGTCTAGCATCTTTTTATAATACAAAATTGGTTTGACGATTGAAATTAACCGGTCGATACTGACTACAAGCATTGATATGGCGGTCATCGGTTCTGTCCTAAATTCTTTTGCTAATTATCATCTGAATAAATCACTAGTTCTCTATCTAATGCAGTAACAATCAGCATTATCAAAGCCTGCAGCCGTGATTCTGTCAAAGTAGCCGAGAACCAAATCTCTTTTGTACGCAGCGCAAATGGTAATTTTGTTTGTAATATCATTAGTTTGAGCAACAAAAGTGTGGAATAAGAATGCAGCCCATAAAGCTTAAAACAAAGGAAACAAAAGCTAAAGACGCTAGAAGTGGGCGGGCAAAAAAGGAGAAAGTGGTATAAAAGGGCGTTCTGAGGAGCAATGATCGTTGTTACAATTCCTCTACTGGTAGTGACAACCTTGTCAGGTCGATGTTACCGGAAGTGGCACATGAGAGCGTTAATGAACTCATTAATTGAGAGTTATTCAAAAGATGGGAGGTTTAGTCCACACCACAAAAACCGAGTTGATGGTATTGAAGATTTCAATAAGAAAAAGAATCAGATCGAGTATAGTAGGAGTTAGATTTCCTGTGTGGTTTTCGTATTGTATCTATTTACCAATAAAGAAAAGTAATTTCCCATTGATATGTGCCGATATATCGTTATATGTTGTGGGAAGATCGTAGTATATCGAAATTGAAATACAGGGCTATTATGGACGAAGAAAAAACATATTGTGTATCTTTATTTTTATGTACGGTAACTTTTATATCAAAAAATTCATCAAAAAATATGGTCAAAACTTTACTGTACTTGTATTATTCACATAATTAAAATGGTCTTTTTTTTCTTGAAAATTTACTTTTTTGTTTCTTCAGATATCACAACTGAAAAATTATTTTACTACTGGAAATTTGAATAAGCTCAAAACGAAAGTTATGAAAGATTTACTAACCACGCTAAAATAACATTATGTGGCATAATCACACAAACTAGTCTTGGAACTGTATCATTTTGACTTCCCAAAAGAATCTGAGCGTTACGTGTCGCACCGGCTACTGTTATCGCAAATCCCATTAAACCATCAGCAAAAAACTGGAATGTGAAGTTTTGTAAGGTTTATTCATTTGTAAGTTGCAAATGCCTTCGATGGAGAAACTGTAGCATCACTTTGTTTGTTTTAGAAAGCACCCTGAATTATAGGATATGTTGGAAAAAAGGCTACTGTTTCCTTTTGTGATTTGGAGATTTGTTGTTATGAGTTCTTTCATAATTGGTGGGTCAAAAATGTGAATTGCAAAATCTGCACTACGAGGGGTTTCACATTGGAAGTTGTTGAAAAATCATCAAACCTCCATTCCTATAAGACCGTATCGTTCACGATTTGTTCTAGTTCGAACGAGTGCAATAAAATAGAACATGTTGAGAATAAAAACCACAATTCCCCCTGCGATATAAATTGAAAACTTTGTTATCATCCTGAAAAAAAAGCTTATAATTCCAGAATTATTTTTTATAGCACGAACTGCATTATACTGATCGATGCATTTAATTGATTGTTTGATTCGTAATAGTGCCGGATGTGACACAATTGTGGATAAATTTTTAATTGAAATTGTTGAATACAAGGTATATTTTGAACAAGGATTAAACCGTGTTCGCTTGGTTAGCGTATTAAATAATGGTTTGTAATATGCTGATGTAATATGCTGAGTTACAGGCTTAATATATCTGAACTGACCTTGTTAATTCGATCTTCGATGATTTGCAATGATTATTTCTACCAAGTTTGTTTCACCTTCCCTCAGTCTCTCATATTACTTTGACTTTCCATTGTCTTGAACTCCAGTCGTTAATAATTAGCATAATGACAATTGTTGGCAAGGATTTCTTTACATTCTATAGCAAATATGTTGAAAGAAGAAATATCTTTGACGTAATGGAATATGATTGGCCCAGTAAAGCTTTAGCTTAGTGACGCAATAAATCCAGCCCTGAGTTTGCTTTTTTTTAAACTGATTCCAATTTCATTAGCACAACCAAGCATTTTGATATGCAATCTTTTCCTTCTAAAAATTGAAATATTTAGAGCTTGATTGGTATGACGATTACGTCATAAGTAAGTTTCATATGGGGATGTGGAGAGATGAGAAATAACAGTAAGATTTTGAAGAAATAAAAAATGAACGCTAAAGAAGGGATTATAGTGCAAGAAGCAGATATCCTCTTTTTAAATGTCACTTCCTCTTGCTTTTTTTTATACTGAAACATGCTTTTATCTGTTTAATGTTTTCATGGCAGTGAATGTTCAATTTTTTGAATTTATTTGAGAACTAAACTTTCAAAATTCGTTCTTACTACATTGTGAAAAAAACTATCCTCAATAAATATTTCAGAAAAAGCGTTCGTTAGATTGTTATAATGCAACGACTCATTCCTTTAACTCTTTAATATCTAGGGGAACTTAAGCATATACTTTTTACTGCCCAGATATCATTGTAGGATGGAAATGATAATATATAGCAGTTTCAGGATGTGATGGATATATGCTTCTGAAAATTTTCTCCCTAAGTGAAGGAAAATTTATTTTCTAAAAAATAAACAGTAATAAAAATAAAATTAAAGCTGCTTATCAGTATTCCAATATATTAGCGAAGATTGTCCACAAACAGTGATTATATCTTTTGAATGCATTCTTCTAAATCCTGATTTCTTGTTTTGTTATTTTTTCTTTTTTTGTTTTTTAAATGGCTGAACTTAAATATTCTTACTGGAACTTATAAAACAACTAGCCTTGTCGGATTTTACTTAAAATACTATTAATTCCCTTGTACAACTGATTCCAGCAGATAAGTTAATCAGATAAATGTAAAGTAACAGGTGGTTTAAATGAGGTACAGAAATACCTCTTTCCGGTAAAGTAGAGAAAAGTCCATGCTTTTTAAAAAAAATACTAGAACAAAAAAGAAAAAAAACTAAATACAAATTTTGAAGCCAACAAAAACTGATTATTATCAGTAGCGAGGAGTAGCATTTCTTTGATTTTTTTTTAACGTATTAGAAAAAGTGATATTCTTAACCATCTGCCTTCACTTAACACATAGCCACTCAGAAATATAGAAGTAATTCATTTAACTCATTACAAAAAGCAATGAAGTGATGCTTGATAAGCTTTATAATCGAATATTACTGACCGAATAACGACTCTCCTAGCAACGCAACGTTGTTTCTTTGATTTTTTATAGCTTGTTATTAAAAAAATTGAATTTATTCGGAATATCAAGATTCCGTCCCTCTCAGGAATCATGACTTTCTTCATTTGACTATTTCCATGAGTGAGTAAAGTTATTCAAACTATTTTTTTAATCTAGCCACTATAGCCGAATTGTTGATGGAATATCAGTTAAAAACTTGAATTCTAATGAATATTCCCTAAAAGTCTTTGATCAGTCATAAATGGAAGATTCCGCGAAATATCATCACCCATCAAGAAGTGTTAGCAATATTCGCAGAAAATTTATTTTCATCAGATTACATCGAAGTAAAAACGAAGAAATGTTGCAAGTTCTTGAAATCATCAAAAAAAAAAAAGAAAAGAAAAGAAACGGTAAATTTTGTTTTTAAATATCCGCAAAAAAGTGCATGGAAAAATTCGATATGGATTAGGAGGATTAGAAGTTAGTTGTTAATTCCGGAGATGTTTTAATACATGCTTAAATAATAACGGTTTTGGTGATACTACAATTATCTTGATTGCTGAGAATGAAAAATAGCTTAATAATGAAGAAATAAAAGCGAAATAATATTCGGCATGGTTAACTACGGTACCTAGTGAGATCAAAATTTAATTCAGCTACACAAAGGTTATTATTATTTTAAATGGTCGTTACATCACCTGCAATTTGCCGCAAATGATCAAACATCAGCATGTTTACAAAAATAGAAAATGAAGTTAGCCAGTCAAAAATGATAACAGCTAATTTTATTAGTACGTGAACTAAGAAACTATGATAAATGTAGTGTCACTATCTTGTCGCATAAAAATAAATTCTCTTATGCATTACATCTTCATTTACTTGTTTATTTTATCCACTTTTAAATATTCCGTTATCCAAAACTATATTCTGATAGTTACTGATCGTTTACCTACTCAATAATGAACCATTATAAATATTACCGTATGTTTTATTTGTTTTCATAGCTTCTGTAAGGATTTTAATGTTGAATTTAAAATTTTACATGTTTGCAATGCGAGAATAAGTTGCTATTAAAAAGTAATAAACAATTTTCAGAAGTTGATTTACCACTTAATTAGTAGGTATCAAGATCAGCGGAAATCGGCTCACCACTCCATGAATTATTTATTTTTTAGAACTAATCACTAATTCCTTCATTTTAGATATTCCTGATCTATTAAAAAATGATAATATCTGGCAATAAACAATTGGTCATACAATGAATACCTCTATTTCCTCATCTAAAATTCGATTTCATTGAACGGTAGAGAAGAAAAAATCAATTAACAATCTTCATTACTAATAATTTACAACAAATGGCTTAGCAGAAGAAATTATCCTAACAGCATGATCTATGCTGTTCTATAATGACATTTATTTCAATTAAAAAATATTGTCCCGATGGATGCAAAAAATTTTTCATATATGAAAAATAAAGGCAATAAATATATTTCCGATTATTCGGTTTAACTAATAATTTATCCGAAGGTTTGATGTTGAATAAGACTTTTCGTTTTTCCCAAGAAATAGTCAGTATCGGAAACTGAGAGCAATTAATTTCAGAAATAGAAAAGTGAAATGCAAAAAGTCAATGAAATTTAAAAGGCAATATGCCACGGTAAATATTCAGCTTATTTTTGCACAGAAACACCTATATTTTTCTTTTTTTTTTGCTGTTAAGAATGCAAGCGAGACAGCATAGTTTCAACTTAAGGAAATGAACTATCACTGATAATAAAAAATTGTCATCACACTACCTAGCAAAGCGCTTTTATTTTAGTAATCATAAGAAGTAAACAAATAATATCCCCACCTATATAAATTAAGTTTTCATTAACGAATTTGATAATGCATATTATTATCAATTTTCGATAAAGTTCCGTGATATAAGTCCGGCTAATAGAATAAGGGTTAACCTTTCAAAGAAATAAATATCAACTGTTTCTCCTTTATCCGCAGCTACATCCCACAGCTACACCCATCGTATCATCGTTCCTCACTTCCAAATGTACTTATCAATCGAACGATGCACTTTGATGCAAATTAAATTTCTCCTGCTGGGAACAAAAATTAAGAGAAATTCGTATCCATTCATTCTATAATGACTTCTTGGTAGTTTGAGTGCAATGCTAACATCTCAGGACTGTTTGTGCTAATGATAAAAATGTGCAGTAATCCCATCCCACCAGTAAACAATATAATATGATAAACTAAATAAGACTTGGGATCTGAGACCTGGCAATACATTTTTAAAGACAGAAAATTTTTGTAACTTTCGTATTATAACTAGCAATTTCTTTGATTCATGGTTTCTTTGCTGGCCTTCACTTCCTCAGGTATTGGTTGTTTACTTTAATATTAATAATTTTATGCACTTTTCCAAATGCATTTTCCAGTATGGAACCCGAACACGAAGTCTTGTGCAACGTTTTATGTTTACAAGGGTTGTGATCTGCTGGAACATCCACAACAATCATTTGTTGATAACTTTGAATCGTCGTAACCAATTTTTTTAACAAATCCTGAAATACACAATGCACAACTGGATCCGGCATGTAGCCAATCATTCATTCTTGTCTGACCGATTTGCTTGATCAGATCTCTTTTTCCTTGTAGTTGAAAACAGTTACGTCACTGTTTCACGCTTCGATAGTTTCAAGCATTTCCTCGGTTGTTTTCAACAAATCATATCTTGTAGTTAAGCAACTCTCAAAAATCCTGCTAAAAAAACTTATCATCCGGAGAACAAATTTCATCTCTTTAGAGCTTCAAGGATTTTTACTTACGTCAAAATTTGTCACCCAGCAAATCTCACTCGATTCAAATTTCAGAGTTCCAGCTGCCAATAGCAGATGGTAGCATATTTTATTTTCTGAAATCACTTTGAAAGTTGGGAAGCCATGAAAAAAAGTTTTCCAATAAACCTATGCGACAAACAACCTGAAATAAATAGCCACACTTGAAGTAAACATATCGTCCTCCGCCCACTAATATACTTTCCTGTACAATTTTTAGCATAATTTGATTTTAACAATGCCAATTCTCCAAACAGACTAGTAGTTTCCAATGTTTTTCATGACCAGGAACCCTTTTGGCTTTTTTACTTGTAGCAGGAACCACAAAGCTCAAAAATAATAAATTCTGTTAATTTGAGAATAAACTTTGATCAAAATTCTTGACTTATTAATTAAACTTGGAGTAATATAATACAAAGAAGTGAACACTTTTAGTAGAAAATTCAATCTGTTTCCATCAATATGATATTTGAAATTGCATCTTCTTTACAAGTTGAGTAATTCTGAGGCACATGTTCAAGCTACGCACATATCATCACTTGCTTCAATTCGACTTCTTTGTTTTTAATTGCAAGCAAAGCAGAAAACCCTTGTTAGCATGGATAAGTTGTAGAAATCATAAGATAACGCAAGGCGATTCCCTGAATTGTAGAGTATGAAATTATTTTTTTACATCAGAACTCTTTTAGAGGAACTGATTTAAAGGCACTCTAGCAGTTTCTATCGCTTTGGAAATCAATAAGGACTTCCTGGATTTCTTCTGCAACCTGTTTAACAAAAGGATTGTGAATCAGCTTTTATACACTTCTCGATTCGGTTTGGTTATTTTCCGAGGAGCAACGATGGGATTCATAAATCGGCATTCGCAGATGACTTCTGATGTTGTCATATAGATACTTTTTAGCAGCGACCACTGATTTCAATGTCGCAAACGGAGGATGACTGTTTTCGACAACCTTACTTATTCATAATTGAAATTTGCAAATAAAGGCAAGAAGTTTACTCGCAAAAAATGTTGTCCACGTCTTCTAAATTTCGTTTTCAGAACCTATTAACCGCAAGTTCAGCTTATTTAAATGTACGGAAATATCCACAAAATAGGCTAACTGTTGGCAAAGACGAAAAAATGCCATGAATTATTTTAATTAGAATTCAGAAAAAAATATTTCTCAGTATAAATGATTTGTTACACAAAATTAAAATAAATATCTCGATACCTAACGTGATGAATCATTTATTCAAATCCAATCTTCCAATTTCTTAATAATTTTAATTGCAATGTTTAGATGTTGCAATGTACTTTGTTCTAAACTTTTTCCAATCTGTTAATCAAGCTTACATGCAAATGTCAAATTCTGTAAAGAACCTCTAGTCTGGCAGCTAAGCCAATGTGTCTGGAATGTTAAATCACTCCCCCAAAAGTAGGTCACCAAATCAAAAAGCTTGAGCAGTCAGTAACTCAATCCGATAGCTCGCTCAATCACTCCAGCTTTTTCAAATTCTCTAATTTTCTTCCAAAGGATTCTGGTAGTCAGTCGGATAAATTAGAACGTACCCGTTTCTAATGGGCGTTTTAATTTTAATGGCTTCGAAGCATCGTTTCCAAAAAAGATGGTGCGTATAACGCACTGTTTTCGCAACGCCCTATTTTCTGAAAATAAAATAGCCCCTTAATGGGCTTCTCCTCCAGACTGCCGGATCACGAAATTAAAATTACGTTAGAAATTACTGCAAGATTAAAGTAACAACGAGGGATAGAGAGAGAATCGACCAGACAGGACGATGACCTCCTATATGCTAAACAAAAAATTAAGAGGATGATATATGTTAACAGTGAATGACCTCACAATGGGATTTCTTAGGTACAATTTAACAAGCTAATAAACCCCTTTCGTCCACAACAAATCAGCTTAATTTCAAATAAAATATAAATAAAAAAAATAAAAATAAAAAAAAAAACAAGCTCCTGTCTGTTAACTCATCGCGCCACCGTCCTCACGATTCTTTTATTTCTTGTATACCACCAGTTGGGCAACAGTGATCTATATAAAGCATATATCGACAGAAAATTACAGCCGTACAGTTTGAGGATACACTTATCACCAATGACCGAAAAATTTTATTTAGTGTCTATAACAGAAAAATTTTACTCAATGTCAATAACAGACATCTGTTATTTCGAGTGCAAATGCTTAAAAAAACAATCAGTAAAACAATTAATTTGTAAAACAACCGAAAATATTATCTCTTGAAAGGGTAACGAAAAAAGCATAAAATATAATAAAAGTAATCATCACAAATCAACAAATCGGTCAATTCATATAACCTAACAAAGTTAGGAAAACCAAAAAGAAATGCTGAAGAACGATTAATTTGAAATTCATGAGAGCAAATATTCGTTAATTTTTAATTCGTCTGTTATTCGGAAAATTTGATGTCCTTTTTCATATATCATTAAATACACATATATATTGTCACGCTTCAAAAAATCTCAATTTGTACCATCAAAAGTTAACCAAAATAACACTCATGACGGTGGGGGTGGAGGAGGAGCAGGTGGTGCCAACAAGCTTGATAAATCCATTTTTGGTACCGGAGCTGGTGGTGGTGGTGGTGGAGGCATGAAGCCAAGTCCAAGCGACATTGGTGGTGGTGGCGGTGGAACGGGCATAGGATATCGGCTCGTCGGCGGTGGCGGTACACCACCCCAACCACGTCCTGCTGGTGAACCCCAAGCAGCGGCATTAGGCACATATGTTGGCCGTGGTCGTGGTGTATTGAAAAAGTGAATACCTTCAGTTGATCCAGATACACTGCTGCTGCCCAAAGGTGGTTGTGTACCACTTTTTGAAGAATATCCCTCCATACCTGAAATGATCTCGATGGAAATTGCCAATACTATATTCACCTCACAGTAAAAATTATATTCACCTCACAGTACAAAAATAATCTTCCTAAAGAATAATAAAAGTACTGCTATAAATATTCACAATAAAGCTGACTAGATCTAATGTCTTAATTACTTTATTAAACAAAATTTACATGCTACTGATAAGGATTTCTGCCTCTCAATTTCAGAAAAATGATGTGGCATGACATTGTTGTCCATAAGGATAGGTTAAAAATTCTACTACTACGAAACATATATCATAAAGTATACCACTATGAAACGTATGTCATAAAGTATTGAAAAAAATTGAAATATGAAGAGCACCGAAGCACTCCAATTCTTATCATCCGAAATAATGTCACAGTCCACCGCGTGATACAACATATCCACTCCCAATTATAATCTGTTTCAGCTCATAAAATGACTTTTCCTCATAATCCGAACTAACCGGAAGGAAAAATAGCCAGCATAATCATACATTATATATATGTATATATGTATATGAAAGCGCAATACCTTCTTGTCTTGCTAAATTGATTCGAACGATTGGTGTACCCGACGGTAGCGAATAATTCTTTGGCTGTAAATAATAATATTAGATCGGTAGTAAATAGCAACAATTTTAGCATCCCATCATTTCATCATCTGTATCAGTTCATCTGTTCCTATATTTCAAAGACATGAAAAATGAACATTTATATGGATTAGTTAACCGTCGAAGCGAACTACGAACTAATATGAAATTTCGCAAAACACTAGGACTGTCCGAATATTCTCTGCAATACATGTGGTTTTAACCATTTACTATGGCAAATGAAAGTTGGCAAACATAAAATAACTTCCTGAAGTCAATTATCTGAAACATCATTCGCATGCTACTGCGCAAAATGATGCATCAGTAATTCACCGGCTTAATAACAGCAAGAAAATTATTTGTATTTTCCTTATTATAAACTGGTCAACAGCGCGACTGCCTAATGCTTCATCTTCTTAAATTTACAATACCAACAGGTCTGCACGCAAACATGATTTTGAGACACTTCATCATTTAAAAAAGAAATGCCTAGGAAACGATGAAAAAGCCAGAAACCTTGTAACCAGATCCTGCGCTTCCAGTTCCTAAGCCTACTTTTCCTGGAGCACCATATGGTTTTGAAGCCGGTTTTTCTCCCAACTCAGCCATTAGTGCTGTGTACTAAACAATTACAATTAGGAGTTTATAAAAGGAATTATGGAAAAATTCAGTGTCCGAAGTGCAAAAAAGGGAGATATGAAAAGAAGCATCTTCCTAAAAATTTTGGTAGAAAAATCGTTAAAAAATACATGTAACAAAAGATAAGAATTTAAACAGACAGACCTCATCATCCATGCCACCATCTCCCACATTAAATACTCCACTACCTGGTCGTGGATTTTTGCAATCCTTGGCAATATGCCCTGCACCGCCACACGCAGTACAAATAATATTTGCAGTAACATTTGGAGCATCCGGACATTCCCAACTGAAAATTATTTCGCGAAAATATATGGACTTGAAACAGCTGATGCTGGTTATCACAGTGAATATTATCTTTGAAGAGGAAATGAGTAGAGTGGCTAATTTTGACAACCCCGTAATCCTGCATCTAAAGGTCGTAAAAATTCTTACAAAACACAAATTATTTATAATGAAGGCTTACGTTTTATGTTCATCGGAACCACAATTACTACATCGTGCACCACTTGCTAAATCCTCAGGTCGTAGAGTACCATTCAGAAGTGCAAGCTCTCTCAGCTGCAGCTTACGTAATTCATTCTGACCATCAGGTATCATCAGTGCTTCATTTATAATTGATGTTATCTAAAAAAAAAATTCACAAATTCACAAATGATCGTAGTACTTCGTTACAATAAAACATCGGAGTTTAAATTTAAAATTATTATTAACAATAAATACTACATGTTAATACGACAAATTTACATGAAAAAAAAAAATGAAAAAGCAACATCTATCACAAAGGTACACAAAATGGTGGAAATGTCGCTTTCTTAAACTTTAATGTTTTCATATGAATAAATTTGGTTTTATCTGTAATCACGCAAAATGTGGAATGTGAAATGTGAAATATGAAATGTATATTGAATACTCTTAAGATTGATGAAGGAACAGAAACAGATAATCATAAAACTCTGCCTGAAAATATCAAGAATATCAACGGGAAACAATTTTTAACCCTTATGATTTTTTTCGTGTTATATTTTCGCACTCTAACGACCAAATTTTCATTGAAAGGAATAATATGCACAAAATTAGAAATTTCTTACTTTTTCACAAGCCTTTTTTATAACCGTATAATCGGTGCCTGTCACATAAGCATGAAGGGGTTCATTTTCACCAGGCATTGGTCCTTCACGACGTCCCAATTTGCCTTCCTTTACTGAGCCTTTACCACGAATTATAATTTTGGCACCTGTCTGGAATATTCAAAAAAGGAATCCGACATTTCTCACAGGTAGCAAAGCACTTTCCCAGAGTTCTCAGGGCATTTTCAAGGGGATCAGTCAGGTAGAGCGGCTACTAATATGAAAAAGGATCTAAGAGAAGCTGATTGAAGCCAACAAAAATCATGTAGTAGGTCAATTAAGCCTAATAATTTATGATTTGCGTGAAATGAATAAAAAACCTCCGCTTCCAGAGCCTTCAGAGTATTTCCACGTGGACCAATCAGTAATCCAACAAAATTAATTTCGGGATGATTTTCTTGTGGTATCCAAACCTTGTCATGCAACCGTATAGTTGGTGCTCTAGAAGATAATAGAAGATAATGAATCAATTTCGGAGTAATTTTCCGTGTTATCAGAAAAGTTTGCTAACTTCTTCTTTAACATGTTGCACAATACACCGATCATTATTACGTTCCACCAGATAATTTTATTATTTCGTTTGGTAATAATCATCCTTATTCATTCGTAACAGAATTGAAAAAAATCAAAATATTCATAACCATTCAAATTTACCCTTTGAACCGAAATCATACAGTGAATGTGTAAAGTATGCAAAAAAATCAACAGCCACCTGTAATCCGCTGGTGGCTTGAAATTTGGATTTAATTTCAACAGTGCTTGGATTTTCTCGTGCCGCAATTGCTCCAATTCTTGTCTTTTTCGTATTTCACGGGTATTCAGCCGTTTACCGCTGGCATCATAAATTGGTTCCGGTGAAGGACTTCTGCAAAATTGATTTGATATAGGCTAATTGTAACCACAAATGACAAAAGCTGAAAATTTTATTATTATTATCTTATTTGAGCTGTTGAATTTCCCCGGCAGCAATTTTCCGCTCACGAAAAGCAGGCGCTAAAAGGCTAAAAAAAGAGATTTGATTAGGATTAAGATTAGTAGTCTTTGCGAAGATGAGAGAATCATCCTGAAAACAATTTTTTAGATTTCAGGCGCGTGGAGGCGACGGATAGCGTATTTCAAAAGTTAGATCATCAACATGGCTAACAAAAATTATTCGTCTAAATATACTTCTAATTCCTCTTATTTCTTCGACTAAAAAATCACTAAAAAAAATGAAAGCTTAGAAAAGTAACGTTCCGAAAATTTATCAACTTTCCTTCTTTAAAGAATTTCTACGCTAAATAGCTCTAAAACGGGCGAGGGACTAATTGTAACTTAAAGTAATAGAAATGATTAAACGATTAATTAGCAGTCAAAAGTCCTATAATTCTTAGGCCCTTCGAGTAGGGAGTGACACTAATCACCAAAAAGCTTGCAGCACTGAATGAATCAAAAGGCATAAATAGTCCTACTGAACCTACTTAGCCCACGGATGCGAAGAAAGAACTTAAAATTCATTAAATTGAAAAATTTTGAATAAAACTTGTGGTATGCATCATCTTGATGAGTGACGCTGACAGATACAGGCATGGAGGAAGGCGTCCATCAACATCATAAATGTTCAGCTAGGCTAGAAATGTGTTAAATTGTTGATTGTCAACAAAGCAGCAATAAACGTTATCGTTTATTGATTGATGAACCTTAAAGCTGGATCCGGATTGCCCATGAAATCGCCAAGACGTAATTTTCGCGTTGCATCTTCCACTTCCAATTGAACTGAAATAGGTGGTTACGGGGCCACCCTCCCCCGTTTATTAGTTCACAACAAACATTAACAGTTGAAACAACCGATCTGGCTCAAAATTTAAAATTCAAAATTTTAAATGAAATTGAAAGAAAAGTATGAAAAGAAAAAGTAAAGCAAAGAATGGCGCAATATTATGCTTTTGATGTACATGAGTTCGTCTTTAGTGGAGATCTTCCATTATGATCTCCCAGATAATCTGCGTTCCAGAACACGACTCCAGTGCCCTGGAACGTGCATTGTAGCATCCTTAGTAATAGAATAAGACTTGCACGTCCAAATAATACCATATTTTTCTACCAGATCCACAGCGACAATAAAATTCATAACAAATTAAAACAACAAAATATAAAAACATTACGAACCTGATCAATCGACACAAACTCTTGTATAATGAAATATTTCAAAGACTTTTAAAACTAATTTTAATACACAATGCAAGGAACCATAACAAGAATTATAAATCCTTACGCAAATAAGCTTGTCGTTGATCATCGCTAAGATTTGACGGTAATATCGTTGGCATTCCCGGTACAAAAGACTTGTTGGTACTCCAACGCGATTTACGAGGTTTCTTTTCAAGTTGACCGGTTTCATTTGCAGCACCTGCTCCATCATCTTCAGTTTTCAATTTGTCAACTGCAAATATTTCGATTATACAGAAAAGCAGGATTTCTGTTTGTAAATGCTGTTTGATAATAAAAGAAGCTGTCTCATAACTGTTGTTCCCACTTACCAACTTCAGGACGTGCCAAGATTGGAAGTACACCCTGAGCAGTTTTTAATTTTGTGGAACCAGCAGCATTAGCCTGCAAAAACAACTTCTGAACAAGCAAAATGCAGCATGCATTTCATTCTGTAGCTTATAAATAACATCATGAAGTATGACAAGATCTCTAATGATGCGATGTACTGAAAGATAAATAATTGACATAAACACACATATAAATCACTCGATATCGAAGTTGCCATGTAAAAAAAAATAGAACCATTATCAAAATTTGTTCGCCGCTTAATCTTATAAAGCAAAAAATTGTTGTAAAGACCATGAATAACTTCTAAATGCATACGTGAAAGCTCACATTAGCTTGACTTTCTTGACCTTCATTTTGTTCTTCAGGTCCTTTTGGTGGAGATCCTGTGCGATCTGAAATTCAGTCCTAATTTTCATCACTGAATATAGTTTTATCTTGCAGTTTCTAATAATAGATTACTCAGCCTACCTCTACGTCTTCTGTGTTTGCTTCTACTCCGACTTCGTCTACTGTGACTTCCGCTTCTTCTACTTCGACTACGACTTCTTCGGTGACTGCGACTTTGACTTTTTCTGCTACGACTACGGCTGCGTCTACTGTGGCTACGCTTTCGTGAATGGCGTCGATCGCGAGAACGCGAACGACGTTTGCTGTGGTTCCGTGAGCGTGATCGCCTACGCTTATGTCGAGAACGAGATCGTGAACGAGAGGAACGCTGTTTTGGCGACAGATATTCCGGAATTGCTGGGGCGTAGGACTCTAGAATGAATAATATATTGTGCACAAATTGAAATAAGAACTTACTTCAATTTGTTTTTTTAATACACAGTTTTTACTACTTGGACTTACTACTTGTTCTGAAAGATTACTACTTGGTCTGGAACACAATTTCTCCATAAAAAGACATCCCGATTTTACATGGTAGCAGCAGTACGCTGCTGGAAAAATACCGTAACAAAGAATAAAAATGAAGAAAGCGATGAAAAAGTGCAAGAAATATTCCCAGCAAACACACCCGTATAAAATGGTGCAGCCATAGAGAAATATCTATTTGGTTAAAATCCGAACCCCACATCTTAATCACGATATTAAAGAACCTGGAACGTTTCCGTTGCTGCCCTCTTCTGCGTTCTCCATTGTTTCAACAGTCGGTTCACTAACGGCAGCTGCAGCAACCGCTGCCGCGCCAAATTTTCGCACGAATGGCATCGGTTCCGTATTACCACCGGTTTTGTCACGTGATCGCGACATATCCTTTTTTTTTCTGATAGTATTAAAAATAGAACAATGACTACATATTACGGGAAAGATTACAGCACCGTTACAACTTGCACAATTTCAACATGAACATAAAAATGTCCATTCGAAAACGAAAATTAATCTTCTGAGGAACGTCAAGTTCCTAGACATATTTTAGTCTGCCAACAGCATTTCAAAAAATGATACTGATAGAAAAACCACATGCGCTATTAATTTCCACTTAGTTATTCCGTGTATCCCATGGTTATTAGAAGCACATTTATAAACAGGTATTACCAATTTTTAATGGTTAGAAACCTTATTAAAGAAGGAAAACCAGTCTTCTAATTTTCATTTATTTATTCTGCCATAACTTCGACGGCTATGTAACAGAAATAGTAAACTGTTTATAATTTGCATGCATAAACACGAACAACACAACGAAAAACAATGCTTTAAGACGATCGAGAGTACAAATCTTCCACAGCTTCCATTCTGCTTTTCGTTCCCTGTTTTAGCTCACCACATTCCACAATTGTCACCTGAAAGGCTACAACGCATACAAGCATTGCTACAGTTTTCGACATGAAATTAAACCTTCTAGCGGTCTGCGAAGTCCACTATGATATACTGAAACGTGAAATGAACGAATGATTATCCGTCAAATTGAAATCGAAGCCAGCGAAAGGATGCTCAAAGTCTACGTATAAATAATAACCGTATAATCTGTGAATTAGCAGAAACACAGATATAAGCACTTTATAAAAGGACTTTTAACATCGTATTAAATAGTCGTCACATAAATAAAATATTAAGCAAACCACTTTCTTCTGAAGAAAAGGACGCATGAATAAAGCGACAAAACGCAATAACTAGTAGTTATTACATTTTATAATCAGTGGCAAGGGTCAACACACCTGCATCATAGGCTTCCCGCTTTTACTGCCTTGTTGCTCGATCTGCTTGACAATATTCATCCCTTCAACAACATGTCCAAAAACAACATGCTTGTTATCTAACCAATCCGTTTTTTCGGTGCATATAAAAAACTGTGAACCATTCGTATCGGGTCCACAGTTTGCCATCGAAACAATCCCAGCCATAGTGTGCTTTAACTAAAAGTTTCGAAAATTAAACCAAAAAAATCAAATCTATGAAAAACTTCACATTATGACTAAATCACACCAAAGAAATTAATCGAGAACCAAAGAAATTAATCGAGAACACTATGTCTTGTGTCAAATCAAAACTTGGAGTTCTGAACCTTGAAATTTTCATCCGCAAATTTAGAACCGTATATTGATTTTCCGCCTGTTCCATCTCCCTTTATGAAATCCCCGGCTTGTATCATGAAATGTGGAATTATCCTATGAAACTGTGATCCTAAAAAGATATATAATTCGATGCAAAAAAGATTATGAAATCGGAGAGTCAAACAATGCAACAAAAAATTACTGCCTATACCGATTAAGGCATCCAAAAGTGTAATGAACTACCAAAGAAAAGCTGGAAGTGCATAAGTGAAGCTAAGTACAAAAGTAAAAAAAAACCTTCGTAACCGAAGCCCCTTTCTCCTGTACAGAGTTGTCGAAAATTTTCCGCTGTTTTTGGAACTATATCAGACCGCAACTCGATCACTATTCTTCCTATATACCTATAGAAATCTACACAAATTTACAAGGCAATTGGAAGTTGGTTAAATATTCAGATATGATCTAGCCAATGAATGCTCCCCAAAGATGACGGGTAGAAGTAGTGAAGGAAAGGATGTAACTAATTGACATCGTTAGTTTGTTAAAAGTTAACTATACCAACTGTCAAATGACTGTTTCACTAAGCTAATCCATCGATTCCGTCGTCTGCAGTGACGAACTATCCAAAATTTTACAGTTTCTAGAACACGTATGCAGTTCTTCGTAAAACTCATCCGTTAATGTACGACTAATCAAAAAGACTTGATTTGTAACGGCAATATAT
Source organism: Loa loa (assembly GCF_000183805.2). NCBI lineage: Eukaryota > Metazoa > Nematoda > Chromadorea > Rhabditida > Onchocercidae > Loa > Loa loa. Next base: position 570,805 of record NW_018108188.1, on the reverse strand, counting down.
CGGGAATATTTCAATGTTTAATAACAGTCAATGCAAAGTCTTATATATAACATTTATCATATTATACAAGTCTTTTGAAATCACCTGATTCCAATTTTGATCCCCAGGTATACTCGTGGAAGCGACAACCTAACTGGTCCTACTGTTGGCTCTTCAGAAACTGCATCGTTATCCTTATCATATTCTTTCGAGGTACCTTCTCCAGTGCCATACTAAAATTTAGTTCCATTATATAGGTGTTACAAACTTATAACTAGGCTTAAATATATTTTTGTTAATAAAAATAAGAACTATGGAAATTAGTCGAAAGAGAGCTGTTTATTCATGTAGCATGGAAACCCATTTCAGCATTCAATGAATATGGAAGACATTTTCTGCATTTTATCAATTTTCGAAGCATTTTCTCTCGAAAAGTTGCTAGAATGCTTGAAGAAATTGTAACATTAGACAAAACTTTCGAAACTTCGAATCCTTGGCTGTTCAACGTGTGATGAGCAATACTATGAACTGTACACTTTTTGAACTACATTTTGCGAGCGTTGTGCTGTCGAGCAAACATCTTGGATGCAACAGCATCAACAAGATTAGAATGTAATAATAATTAATGCAGTAAAAGACGCTTTTTCCTGCTGTAATTCGGTTTTGAGAATTATGTTAGGGCTTCGCTTTTGTTTAATCATTCAAATGATTGTCGTCGCTTTCCTATATAATAATCCGTTTCTCATCTATCACAGTAGATTAAAAATAGTCCGTAGTTGTTGCACGTAGTTGTTGAACAAAGGAAGACGATATTTCGAAAAAACAATTTTTTTGATCACTCTCAGCTTATGCGGCACCCATTTATCCAGCTTGTCTTTTTAATTTGCTTGGAATACCAGATTAGTGCAGAAAAACTGATATTCAGTTGTAAGCTTCGACAATTACTACTTCGTCACTGTTACTTTTACCACAACTACACTTGTTGGCAGTTCCTGCATCAAATCCGTTGATACTGCGAACTTTCTCCACTGTATGACGGTCCTTCTCAACTCAAATATTTATTTGAGTGCAGTTGAATCTAATTTTTGCTAAAATCATCTTTCTGAAACTTATAACAAAAAAACTTAGTTTTTGTCTAAAAACCATCTTCCTGAAATACATAACAAATAAACAACAAATAATAAATCAATAAAAAAATACACAAATAAGAAGTAACATTTGCGACGTAATATGACACAACAATAAAGTGCAACAGCAAGGAACCGGAATTACTTTTGAAGCAAACTAAGAATTTGCATTACTCTAAAAAAAAAATTTAACGTGATTAACAGAACTCGTTGAAATTTTTGGAAGAAATCAATTTTCAATTTTAGGCCTTAGATCCACAGAGATCTAAGAACGTTCAGCACTCATTCAAGAGTACAAGATTCCCTTGGTCCATATAACAGAGATACTAAAATATCCATAAGTGCTTTTTCACTAAAGTTTTCCACAAATGTAACATTAAAGCCTGCAGTCATTACGGCATAAATTTGCCACTACTATCATGTCTCACTTCTTAGGACCAACATATTTGGAACTTACAGTTTTAAGCCATTCATCATCCGCCCATACTGGCCTTTGGCTTCTTTCATTTGCCTTTGGCGGTCGCGCAAAATTGCATCGAATTGTTCGCCCAAATAATTCTGAATCATTCATATTGTCTATTGCTGCAGCAGCATCCTCCGCAAGTTCATATTCCACAAATCTAGGTGAGGTATTCTAAAGTTTCAGAAACAAAGTTCAAAGTTCAAAGTTTTAGTCAAAGTTTCAAAGTTAGCTAAAGTTCAGAAACACTTAACATGCTCAAGCTATTTGCATCATTCATTCGATCCCAGAGCAGATACTCAAGCAACGGATCAATTAGGGCTTGCTGATATCAAAAATAAATAGTTAAAGTAGACTGTAAAGGGTTTTTGGAAAGTGCCAATACTTCTGGTTGCTCTAGCTCTTCCCAAAGTGTTTCATGTTACAATCTGAACCATTTTGGAGAGCTTATATATAAATCTGTTCTTGCAGCAGCTTTCCCAGCTCTAAGCGGCCCCTGTGATTACAGAAAAGAAAACAGATCAAAAATAAAAACAAACCCAAATCCACGATGCTTGCCCGTCTCATAATCCAACGGGATTGATATACTAACAATTTCACCGAAGGGTACGAAGCCAGCTTGCAATACTTTCTCATTGACCTCCTCGCCAAAACCACCAACGTACAATGTTCGTTTCTTATTATGTGGAAAATTGGTCGTTAAGGACATCGCCAGTTTTCTAAATTAATGTTAAATTTAGGGGAACATCATAAAATTTTGCAAAGTGAACAAATAATGGCGCATAACAATTTGAAATTTTGTATGAGTAAGTATGCGCGTGATGGGAAGCATCAATTTCTACTTAGTAAAATATGATATAAAGTAAAATTATGCAGAAAATCCCATGTTTTCAAAGGTTGTAATATATTTTTCGGATACTGAGAAATTCATTTCTCATCCACAATAATGAAAAACTCAAAAACTGCTTAGGTTAGGACAGCGCTGGAAAAAAAAGCAGGACTAATAAAAGTAACTTAGACAAAACCACTCAAGTCATTTTGAAGTCTACAGGATGTGCAAATGCGTGCCGTGCAAATCCATTCTGTTTCCCTTGCTTTTCCGCCAATCTTAACGTGCGCGACTTCAAACAAAATGCAATTGTCGACAAATACAGAGACGCGTTGCAATTGGGTGATTACGGGTGATTTCACACAAACCAGTACATCAACCTCAAATTAATAATAACAAGCAACACACGACACGCACAACATCGAAACCATCAAGGGGACCGAAGGGCGTTGATTAGCGCGAAGTTTCAACTTAATGGCAAACATCGTTCGTTCGGCATGTCCGATATTTGCTTATTTAGGTTCCACTGGGTTTAAGGCATTGGGTGGTGGGCTTTGCTTTCAGGGTGTTTGTTAATTGTTTGCTTGGACCTATTAATTATTTGCAAGACTGCACAGTTATTGAAATTTTTGAGGAGAGTTTATCCATTATGGCTACACATTACGAAGGAATTTATTTTCGATTTTCTGTCGAGCTAGAAGCGGCATCCACTTGTTCAAATCAATGTTTTGTTGTTTCAAGTAATGAGGATTAAGGAACTTGTGTAATGAACTCTTCCGAATAACGAGGGATATTAGTATGGCAATTGAGAACTAAAATAATGAATCAGGAGTGAATGAAGAGCAAAAACCAAGAAAAAAGAGATGTTGACGTCACGTCTGTAACAAAATCTGTAACTCTGACAGAGCAAAATGAATTAAGGAAACCTGCGAATAAAGTTCGACAATGCTTTGTTCTGTATTCTTGTAATGATTACTGACTCTCGAGACACATTACTCCCATCTACTTCCAAATTTGGGTTTCTGTGCAGCTCTCCTTGTGCATTTCATGTTTTTCATAAGTTGCTTCAGTTTTTTTTTTATTTTTGTCTTCTCTGTGCCAGTTTCATGGGAATTCCCGGTCATTCAGTGTCATGTTCTAGTCATAAACGAGCACTGTACATGTCCACACTCGTCAAGAGAAGCTTCGATGTAAGTTGAATTATTTTACCTAAATGTATTGACTGACTGCAACTGATGACATGGTGACCCTGCAGGATGAATTATTCCAATTAAATTTTATTTCGCTTTGCGGAAATTTGCTTCTCGTTGTTATTTCATCAAGAGTGGCACTTACTTCCATATTTTCATATCCAGGAGATTTAGCTATGTCGTTCTATATTTGCTACTGATTCTGTGCTGAATATTTTACTGGAAATCCGTGGAACGGCATGCGGAGATAAACAGAATCTCTTATTAACGAATTTAGAGCCAGGCAGAGTTTTCGTACTGCTGCATGTCATCGGTTTACTCAAGTCTGGATTTGACGCAGATTTTATAAGTGATGTCACTCCTTTTATGCGAAGTTTAGATTTGCAACAGTGCCTACTCTTCATATTTACAGTTTGAAGTTGTGACTTTATGGACGTACATCATAGAACATAGAAACATCAGAACCTTCCCAGCACTTTTCGATACTTTATATCTTATTCAAAGAAACGGAACGAAATGAATAACTACTACACGGAGTCTCTGATTATAATTTTGCATTTTATTATGCAATATTCAAACTATTAAGTAATGTTATAATGGGTAAAGCACAAGAATATCATAGGTTTAAGCGCAATTCCAAAAATATCACCTGTATCTCTGTTTCATTAAAAAAAAAAAATTGTGTTTCGAAAGATTGGAACGGAGAATAAGGGACATAATCATATACAGCAAATATGTTTAAAAGGAAAAATGAGCATTAAAGCGAACATGTATGTGAATTACATGTATGTGATTAATAAACCAAATTAGGACACCGGGAGCATCCTGTTGCTGGTGAAGCAGTTCCTAAATGAAAACATCTGGTCACCACGCACACTGAACGCTGTCAATAGTGTTGTTTCTTTGATTCACCTCTACATCTAATAAGATTTGCATCATTCGATGAAACTTCAGAGTATCAATAAACATTGTTTCCCCAACTCCTTAGCGGGTTGAATGGAGTTGGATGGAAATTATCCTTCATAAAAAAAACTTCAGATAGTTCAAGTAACTTTAGAAAGCGCCACACTTAATGTCTCGCCAGTGGATCGCTCTGAATGATTACTACTCGACCTTCTGAGGAATTCCTGGAAACAGTTATTAGATTTCTAGTTTTCCAAATTCATCACTTGGAAGGAATTGTAACAAAGTCCGTATCTCCACACAAATAATTCCCTTAACAAATTTAGGAAAAATAAGCCAACCTAATCTGTGCAACTAAAAGACAAGATGTCCTAACAAAGCTATTTTCCATCTGAAACAAAATATATGCATAGATGATATTTGTAACAGAACGTGAAATAGATTGTAAACCAAATTATGCTACGATAATAAACAAAAGGTTGACATAAAGCTACACGGTGATGATATACTAGTTTGGTTACTCCTTAATAGGAGAGAGAAAATTTCCTCGTCTGGACTAAAAAACTAGCAATAATTTGTTTCACAAAATGTTTTCGTGTTGTTAAATAATCTTATTAGTTTCCAGTGACACATTCCTTGACAGCTACAAATTAAAGATCTTCTGCACCAGTTTTTGTAAACCATTCTTATAATGTTAAATCCCTACTTCTCCTCCTTTTCCAAAAAATCAGAAGTACGAGAGCAAAAGGACACCCTCTGCCAATTTCATTTCACTTGTTTCTCTTACTTTCCTCTCTTAACTTGTGTTTTCTTAATTTCTTTTAGAATTTGGATAAATAAGCTGATTCTCCATCAAATTTAACCAGCAACTGTAATTTTTAAGTTACTAAAAGATTACGATATAGAAAAATCAGATCAAACACAATGAGCAACTCCCGTAATACACGGCGCGCAACCACTGTCTTTTCCAAGAGCCATTGATGGTGGTCGTAACAGAGTGTCAACACGACAGTCTGCCCATGCGACGCCTGCACCCGCTCTAAAATGCAAAAATAAAGTTATGGCTGACTGCTGCTCCTTCTATTCTGATCTGATCTATGCCTTTCATGTGAAAATTTTTAATGTTATATGATGTTTTTCCTCGAAAAAACGAAAAATCTTTTCAGTGTTGATATTTATAGAATAAAAAAGCGAAATCTCAGAAAACAAAATACGATTAACCTGCACTGGCTAATAGTGGCCACCGAACACCACTGGTTAGTAACCGGATCGTATGCTTCCACGGAATTCAAATATCTCATTCCATCATGACCACCAATTGCATAAATTCGCCCACCCATAGATGCAACACCAACACCACCTTGAAAAAGCTCAAATGAACTTCAGACGGCAGTTCAAATCTGGTTTCCCGATGTGAAAAGTCAAAGTCATACCTCTAGGGCATGACATTTGTGATAACAATGTCCAAGTATTATCTTCTGGATTGTAACGTTCACATGACGGTAACGGCGCATTGTCATCGAAACCACCGATTGCGTATAAACACCCATCAAGTACTGTGACACCAGCACCAGCTCTAAAGCAAGATTTTCGATTCCAAAAAAAAAAAAAACATTCCTAAGAAGCTGTTTGAGAATTATTAGAGCAGTCAGCTATTGTGCAGCAAATGGGAAGGTGCAATTTCATGCTTGCAAAGGAATCCCAAAGACACCTGAAACTTTTTTTGCACCTAAAGGGAAGAACACGTGATATAAGGTCGTGAAAACACTGCTTGCTCGTTTTCATTTTTAAAATACGAAACTCAATAAAGAAAATTCTTTCTTACAAAAAATCGACCTTGTACAAGTTAAGTAAAAAAAAAGTAAGACAAATGAAATTCAAACTGCGTAATTGTCAACAGTTCCTGCATAACAATAAATTTCCATTCTTCATTTAAATTTTACAAATTTCTGCAAAAATCAGGTAGAAATGTTTCAAGTATATAAACCTTCTGTGTTGCATGCTTGCAACTAATTTCCATTTGTTCAGAAGTGGATCATATCGTTCACATGAATCGAGTGATGAAGTTCCATCATTACCACCTACCGCAAACAAATATTTGCCTGCAAAAAGGAAACGACTAAAAATCGGAATATTTACAAAAAAGAGAATTATAAGTTGCGTTTCAAGCAAACTTACCTACAGCGGCAACACCAACACCGCCACGTTGTACATTCATCTGCTCCACACCCGACCATTTATCTGACTCAATATCATATCTTTCTACAGTCTGCAAGAAAACACTTTATTTACTTTAACTAAAATTAATTACTATTAAACAAACTGGGTGGAAATGAAATCGGAAAAAAAAGCTTAAGTCGTCCAGTGTTAGAGTTTGGCATTTCTATAGGCGAAAATATATGACACGACTCAGTTATGAATTTATCAAGCAAAGTCTCTAAAGTCACATGTCATTATAAAAGAAGAGAGTTCAGAAACAAATTATACTGGAATGAAGAATGAAAGAGCTAAATAAAGATGAAAATATACCTGAAAACACGCAGTATCATCGAGTCCACCAACGGCATATATTGCACCTTCCAATGCTCCAACAGCTATGCCTCTACGACGGGTATCCATGGAAGCAACGGTATGCCACATATTGGTGGCAGGATCAAAACATTCAGCGGAACTTAAGTGATTTGTTCCATCGTGACCGCCAATTGCATAGCTGAAGAAAACAAGAAATAGGGGAAAGTTAAATTTATTGTACACAAACAATTTTGTCACAACTTTTATTAGAGAGAAAAAGTTCGAAGAAGTTACCTGCTTAGGGAAAAAAACGATTTGCTCAGTTTGATTTTGCAAACTTGTGGTAAATCATTATATCGCAAAATGCTAAATTCTCAACAACAAAAAAAAAATGCTAAATGTGATAAATTAAATTGCTTTATTACAAGATAAAAGCGGATTACTGAAACAATATGGCAGAATATTTTTAAAAATCCGTATTCGAATCAACTATTTAACTAACAGCTTCCCCTGAGCGCTAACTACACCAACATGCCGTCGCCGGATATTCATATCACTTATTGAAAACCACCTGTCACGTCGCCAATCATATGCTTCTACCGAACGGAATGGATCACCCGATGTACCTGCAAAAAATCTGGTCTTTTTCTTCTGCCATCTCAATGTTTTCAACTCCTGTCTTCAAAAATGTAGTTCTCACGTACGCAACAATTGTAACACCTGTGTGATTGAAAAAAAAAATCCGTTCGTCAAAAGCGAATTACAGATGAATAGAAATCACCTCGCCCACCAACGCAAAATATAACACCTGCTGCACTTTTTCTCGGTCTACAATTTGTCCACACTCCGAATGATGGTGCCGGTGCATACATATGCTTTGTCGCGGAAATGTCCGTTATTACACCTATATTTTGACAATTTTTAAAACAATGAAATTTTGTATCGAAGCCTTTTCTTGAGGGTGAGAAATACCAATATCGTAATTGTCAAAAGCTGTCGAAATCTGTCATACAAATCTACTTATTTCGGCAAGTTTCCCAAAGGAAAATTTTCAAACCCGATATACCTTGAGAATTTGTAGTGCTGCTTGAATAAAGACCCCCATTTCCTACAGGAGGAAATACTGGTGAGAATGATGCGCTCTCCACACTACTAATCCCGGGACCAATTTGGGCACGCATCATTTCACTCATCGCATCTGCTACCAAATCGCGACAACGAACGCACTCCTGAAAAGTTGTCGTGCATATTTAATCATTTCTAAATTACCGCATATCCACAGTGCACCCCATAATCAAGCAACTAACAATTACGGTAATTTCTTGATTACTAAATAAATGAAGTTAATTCCTTGGTGAAAACAGATAGTTTTTCAAATAATATCTGGGACATACCATGATTAAAGGATGTTTCTTCACTTTGTTCAAGAAATAAGGAGTGGGTAGTTGCGGCAGGCGAACAAGAGCAAGTAAATCCGGTAAACAACTTCTTCGTTCTTCAATGTTTTCTTCCACCCAAAATATTACTGTTTCAAAAACCTGGAAATTTTCAAGCTAGAAATTTGATTCCTTATTCCATCTATTTAAGATAACCATCGATTTGGAATTCACCATCTCAGGATATGGCAAATGGACCTTATGAAACATTCATTCATTCTTTTTACTTCTTATTGGAAAAGCAAATAACCTCCTGCTCATTGTTAACTTTCAAGTCAGAACTACGTAGAAGATCTACCAAATGGCCAAATGGTATCCGCATGAAATCCGGAAGCACTCGTAATTCCTAAACATAAACATAATTTCAGAACAATGAATTTCCAAAAATATCCAAATATCCACATTTCCAATTCAAATAGAAACAGTTTGTTATAATTCCTGATAAAGTATACTGGAAAATGCTCCATTGCAAAATCATCAACAGATGACATCAAGCTGACGCAGTTGTGCTGCTCAGCGAATTGACGAATAGAAAGGCAATTGGCGGTTGTCAAATATTGCGTTAGAAAACGCTGGCATGCACCACATACAGTATCCATCTGCAAAAATAAAAATTAAACATCTGATGTATAATATTAGTGATTACTGCACAGTGAAAACGTGGAAAAACTTGTTGTTTTCCCGGTTGCAGATAAGTCACAGTTCATTACTTGGGAAAGGAATTAAATACCTGTAAAATGCTGGCGGCGTATAACAACTGCTGAACATTATCACCATTGATATGAACCCTGCTGGTATAAGCAAAATCCAGAAGTTGTTGGAAGGCGACAGCAGGTATATCCTGTAAAAAATTGTTTTGGAATGTTTATAAGTTCAATAAATAAAATGGAAGTAGACGGATAGGTACAACATGATGTATTATATCAGCCATCACACATGTATATTTTTCGGAATGAAATAGGATACATTTATCCATGAAATCCCAGACAAAAAAAACAATCAATATGGTCTAAAAAAAAAACAGGGGAAAAAACGATCTATCAACCTGAATAGCAATCCTGCTTTGACGTGATTCGATCATTTCAGATGCAAACATTGAATGAAAATATGGTATAGCTGCAGCAAGAACATATCGATGACCACTGAAAATGACCCCTTCAACCTGAAATATATGAACTGGAAGCTACACCTACCGATCAGAAAAGAAAAAGAATTCCCAGAAATGTGTCGTCTCCTTATCTTGACCATGCTGTACTCCTTCTGTTTATTCTTCAGCCACAAAGTATAACCTCTTGAAAATACAGAAGATAAATACTTTTCCGAGTTTAACGGAATCGAAAACTAATATTAATATTTGAAATATTCTTGATAAAAGTAGAAAAAAAGTTTGCCATGAAGAAAAGGCGCTATATGACTATGGGCCGGTAAAACTATGCCCAAGAAGAGTACGGCATATTGTCAATCCCTACATATTTTTCTTCGTGCCGACTTGCCTCATACAAATGCTTATTGTATTTATATTTCTTAAAAGAATTTGCCTGCTGTTCTGTCCTTTTTTTAAAATGAAAATGATATTTGACGAGCAAAAGCAATATATAAATAAATTTAAGTTATAAAATTCTTCCTAACTGTAATATATTTAAAAATGAATTGGAACAAATAAGGCACTTTTTGTCATGGAAGCATATAGAAAATTTAACTGTTAATGCCCTGAATGTTAATATAACTGCGCTGTATAACAGAAAAGAATTATGCAAAATTGTGCATAATAAACATCTGGACATACCTCAATTTCAATATCACACATGAATTTTTCATCTCGAAAATGTGACATGTTAGCGAGTACGACATTTGCATGTAAACCATCGTGAAATTCAGTAGATTCCAGAATATTTGAACCGCTGTTAACTAGCGGTGGTGTTGTGATATTCTGAGATGATACCAAATGCTGTGCAAGCAAATAGTTGCTTGGGCAGCTTACTACTGGTGAATCTAAACAATGTCGCTTCAGAAAAAGTTGGCAGATAATTAGAACAAAAAATAGCTTAGCCATCGGCAGATCAGAACAGACACCCTGATGGTTGCATATCACCAATACATATCAAACATCTCATTTTACACCAGAATTATAGCGAATAGCCGAACAATCTTATACAACGAAAAATAAAACAAAATTCAATATATACCACTAGTGATACCACTTGGAATAAAATCCATGGAATCTTCCATATTATTTCGATTCCGCTGATGGCGTAGTCTACTAGAATGGATGCTTTGATAAATGGATTGTGTTGATGCCCGTCTTCTAATGCGATCTATGGTACCACCACCATTCGAAACGCATGACACGTATGATAGTGATGATGTGGCATACTCACCCTGCCAAAGATTCAGTTAGTTACATTTTCAGAATGTTATTTATATATATATTTATATGTAAACATAGAAAAAAATAAACCAAAGCATTCATGTCGCAATAGAACAGATAACATGTTTACTGATATTCATTCGACTTAGTGTTAACCTTGCCATGTGTTATTATACATTTTGAATTGTTAAGCCTTGAGCCATCTAACTGCTAACTTGAGTAAATACATAGTATTCTCTTCATCATACTAAAACGGCTGTTTCCATAAATTACTGAACATCAGCTGCCTTACAACAGACTTTCAATTCAATTCAAAAATTTCAACTTCAAACTTCAAACACTTGTTAAAAAGGTTTCAACTACGGAATGGAAGGAAAGGGATCAGTGTGACCAGTTTTGTTTTTATAATTTTGCAAACAAAAAGCATTATTAGGACTGTCGTTATGAAAAATAACATTTCAAACTGCAGAATTATCTAGAGTTCTTTTTCTTTATCCAAACCATCTTAATGGTCCTAATCAACTTTTTCTTTTTAATAAAAAACTAAAAACTTCATTCAAAGATGAGATAAAGAATTAGCATTGAAGAAAAGTAAATTTTTCTTAACATAAAGTTTGCTTCCGGATGAAATTCTTCATATAAAATTTAAAATTTTCCTCAAAAATACTTCCATACATTTCTTATCGCAAAAACAGAAAATATCAGATAATTCTTCAATTTGAAATTCACTCTTCATGACACAGCTTCAAACAGCGCTTCTCGTATTGATATTACGAAAGCGAAAATCACGACAGCGGACATTAGTCCATTATTTGCGTCTTTTTTTCAGCATTGTTCTCGCTGTACTTCAAAGACAATAAATAATTGAAGTGAACGACTATATTTTAATTATGCATTAAGTTACACGATCCCTAATGTTCTTTAAAGGTAAATTTTTCGCAAAGAAAACGCATTATTCGTGGTTATTGTTATGAAGAATAAATTTTACATCGTTCCTTCTCCATTTTCAAGCTAGCCGCATCAAATAAAAAACTTTAAAAGCTTACGCATAACTTTTCGTGATGCCCGCGGAGTCTATATTTCGATACTAAATTTAATCATAGCTCATGCTAAGAAAACCAAGTTTCATGATCGAGATCATATTACCGTCTCAACCTTTCGCCATTTAGTTTAGCTATGGAAGTTTTGAAACTGATGGTACGATAAAGCATAACTTAAGGTTATACTTCTGTGTTTAGCTATATCCTATTTCAAGCCTACTCTGTTTCAAGTAAATTTTCATTCTAATTCAAAACTTTAATTTGAAGGATAGTGAATTATAATCCCACTCCTGTCACTCTATTCTGAGAATTCTCGAAAATGAAATTTGACGAAATTTAACAAGAACCATACCACATTAATTTTGATTACTTCAGCCGTTTTGTGTGTTGAATTTGCTGCAGTTATTATGGTTGATGGTTCACGATTGCACTTGTTATTATAACAGTTGACCAAGCAAATAGACAGTTCTGGAATAAAAAAAAAGAACAAACATTGCTTATCCATACAACCCAAAGTTCGCAGTTAAACAGGAACGTTGATGACAGTACCGGAAAGTCTGAAATGACGAAGACTGGGGACTTTCAGTAAGTGTAATCCGAAACCTTATATTAAGAATGACCGACTACAATTACAATCCGGACAAAATGCGAGGTAGCAGTATCTAAAATCACTAAATTCCACATACAAAAGCTTCTTGACGATGTTGATAAATAGTCTATTCAATCATGTGCAACCTAGCGATTGTTCACAAATGTATTTCGCTCCTTTCTCACCAATCTGAATTTCTCTCACCTGAAAACCTACTAAGGAAAAGAGTTAATATTCACAAGTCCAAGTCAAGACAGACTCAATCACTCCTTCCTTTCTGACCTGTAACTTTTCCAGACATCCGAAGCGGATCGCGATTGCCGGAGCATGCTGAAATTAAGCCATGAGGCCAAAACAAATAATACACAACTACTTATCTCGTATTATTAAATTAATAAAGAGCCGAGAAAAAATGAAATTTAAGGAAAACGAAACGAATTTTCAAAATAATGTAAGGAATATAAATGCATGGATGTGATATTATGCTGGTTAAACGATCGTACAAAATAGTACAGTGCGATTGTTTGCCATTTGGTGACAGCATCATCAAAAGTAAATCATCGAAAGTAAAATTATACGTACATCTACATTTATGCAAGCTTATCAAAAGAATACCTACTGATTTGTCATAGATAAAAAGCAGTTATACAGTTGACAAGAAAAACCTGAGAAAACCGATGCTTCATTTATTTAACTCCAGATCAATGATCGCCCACAGAAACTACAGAAAAATAAGCCAACATATACTGACGGTAACATGACACTGATCTAACGTAATAAATCACAATATGCGAAGCCAGCGTACTAAGTCATAATATGTAAAATTTTCTAACATAAACGTTAAAAAAATTAAAATAGAGGTTTTTTTTCCTTTCAAATGCAGGAGACCATCGAAAGGGCACTAAAGAAAGTGAAAGACCATGAAGAATGCGTTGCCCCTCTGTTCCTCTGTCCTTCTTACTGACAATCAATTGTCGCATGGAGCGATCCAAAGTGCCTACTACTATGATTATTGTTGTTTACCGTGTCTCCCCTAAGAAGCACTGACTGCTAAACAGAACCCCTTTTCCAGTATCGATGAGCTAGATTGTAGACAGTTCGAATCTGTTAATCTTAGCTATCCAACATTCAATACCACTGACTAAAGCTCTTATAGTACCATTATTACTAGTAGAATCCACAAAAACCAAAACCAACGACATCAATCTGTAAGGCAAACTGCAAGGATAACAAATCTAAAATCAACGACAGAAAAGAACTACAACCATTGCAAAAGAACTGCAATAACTGCAAAAGAACTACAAACTACAAAAGTACAGAAGAACTACAAGTACAAAAGAATTACGAACTACACTCTTTTCCTTCGACAGCATTACTTCACAGCAAATGACTTTCGTATACCGTACAATAAACAATTAATTTGGTGAACGAATTTCACGAATCACTAAATCTAAAATAGAAAAACACAAAAAAATTGATTTTGATGAAGTTCAGTAGAATTTAAACTTTGGAACCCACAAAATGAACCTCTAATATCAATACTCATCTAGGCTTGGAATTATCCGAATAATCTTCACAACTTGAAAAATTGCTTGCTTAGTACAGCAAGCTATACCAAACTCTTCGCCACGGACAACCACTAGTCTCGGGGGAGAAGCTTGCGTGCCCATATTAGGTCGCAAGTTATACTAGCGCAAACTGAGCGACGCAGATGCCTCCAGTAGGATCTCTCATATCAGACAGGTCTCAACTGAAGGTCAGATAACATGCGTCCATGGGCCAGATGGGTAGCTAGCTCTCTCGGCAACCATACCAGAAGGTAGGACAACCCTAACTTCAAATTTGGGCAGATGAAGCTCGTTCAGTTCTGTAAGGCCATCCATTTATGGGAAGGTTATTCTAACAAAACCTACATCCTGAGCACTTCACTGTCACCGTTCTAGCTCGCTAAGCCCTGGCAGGTGGACCTGAGCAGTAAAGGGTGGGACCAGTTCCGCACAAGCTGTTCCTCACCTAGAAATTAACTGGAAAAGCTGGAAAGATACCCCACGTTTGCAAAAAGCGCAGGTAGAACTCTTCCCAAATTTTCATTGGCGAAGCCTAGCCATGATAAAATTGAAGAAATATGGCTGGCTAACCTGTGTCAAAATGAAAAATCTGAAACTTCCCCCTGAAACAGCTGTTCCACCCATTCTGTCGGTTAGTTTTGGCAAGGGAAAAAGAGAAGTAACGCGACAGGATAAATCCAGAATACTCTTTTAAATTATTTTTCAAAACCTCTGGCATAATTAAAACAAAAAAGAAAAAAGAAATATAACGCAACAGCTGAAACATAGGATCTTCCCCCAACTAAACAATGTAAAACAGTTCCTAAACTACTCTGACGTATTTCAAATTGTCATATTCATCATGTTGTGGTTACAATATGCACCCCTCCTTTCATCATTCCTCTCGTCAATTTCGCACAAACAAACTGAGAATCGCAGAAGTATGATTTATAAAATATTGAGGATAGAAACCATAAAGCGTAAGACAAAAATGTGTACATTTCTGGCAGCAATCCGGCTGGGTGGAAATGTTCATTTAAAACATCGGATACATAACTGTTACTGCTAAAACAGTAAGAACGCAACTTTTTCATTTAATAAAAACTTCCCCTACCATCTAAACTTATCATACAAATAAGGATACGTCTCGTAAGATCCATTGAAGAAGTGGGAACCATAGAAAAAAAACCTATTCAGCACGTAGCGTACTATTTCTACTCATACTATTGTTGCCGACGAAATTTATCAAATGGTCTCATCAAAAATAATCGATCTATTAACATGGACTGTTGATTGTACGATAAAACATCAAGCATGGTCACGCCCCAGCCGTATAAAAGAGATTACAGTACCTAACTTTCGAAATGCTTCATTCCCCTCTGTTCAAGATATCGATGATTAGGACCGATTTGAAATATGATTGGTATCGTAACATCAATGAAGTGCAACTGAAAACAAGCATAAGCACAAATTTACGCTGCTATCCATTTCAATGTTATGGTAACCACCAGAATCCACACATTCTTTAGTTTTGCAGTTTTAATCTACATTATCTTTTATTTGTCTATTGCCGCTGCTGCATTTTCATTCATTTTTTGTGATGCAAGCTGAGCTTTCTTCGCGCGAGGAAATGTTTGATGCATGACAGCATTACGGATTTGTGCACAATTTGTACTAGTACGGCAATATGTGGGTTATCCAGCGAAACATGACTGTCCGGTGCCAACTGTTTCAGGGCTAGCAGTACCATATCCATAACATCACCCTTTCCCAAGCTATCATTATTTCGCGCCTTAAAATCGAACAAGTATGTTGGCCATTTACCGTCTTCAGTCGGATGAAAATGCCTCGAGACCAGTCGACTCACTTCCTGAAATCACCATAGTCCACCCGATGATAGAGAAGAAAGAATGTACTTTTGTGCATTAAAAAATAAAAATGTATTTCGACCAATTGGGGTCATGACATTTGTTGCACATCATCTGTCTTTGGCTTCCCAGACGCGACAATTTTTCAAATAACCTTTGTTTGAAATTGTTTTCAATCGTGTTAGACAAAAATTGTGATGACTGCAATAGGCGGAGAAAAAAACTACTTAAATTTCGCAATCATAAACAATCCAACAATCGCAATCATAAAATGTTTTGTATACGTGACTAAAGGGATCTTTTTTATTCAAATTAAAAAATATAAAGCCCACCACGAAAAGAATACCTCTACTCCTATTCATCACATCCTCTAATATTTCAAATTCCAAAAGAATAGAAAGGAAGAGCAGTAGAGACCGGAGAGAAGGAGAGGATAGACAAATGGTATATCACTGAGGAAAGAGAATACGAGGAATCATATGTCCTGAAAGCATTATGGTTTAAGGAAACCCTGATCTTTCTTGTACAAATGACTCCTGCAGTTGTTATGCTGCGTTTAACACAATCTATTAATATGAAACTGAAGATTTCTGAGAGGAACATTAGCTACTAAAATCAATTAGATTACCATATCTAATTCGACCATATCCACTCGGCAAGTTCTTTCCACCGGCCATACCCGTTGCAGCAGACGACAGCACCGCTCTTTCAGCACCATTTCAACAAGATAATCCACAAAATCATATACGTTCTTGTCATTTACACCTTTCACAGTAAAAAATAAGCAATTGTTCGTACCAGTTGGTCGCTGCCATATTTTCCGCTTTTTCACATTTCTGCTGTCGCTTCGTGCTACAGAAGATCTTTGTTCTGTTAGTGAGCAATTTTGAGTTGTTCATCAAAGGCATTTATCACTTGATTAATGTAGAGTATTAATGGGCGACATGTGCTTTTTCAGTTAATTGACCAATTCAGGTCACTTATCTCATTAGCCATGTAGACCTGTGTATTTGTTCCTCAGATGTTGTTTTGTCTGATAAGTCCAATTAAAGTATGCAAAAAAAGAACGACGATCCTTTTCAAATGTTTTTTTCAATAAATACACAATTTTTCATAATTTTAATTTGCAATCATTTGGCTCTTTCTTTATCTAACAAACAATTTTAATGCCCAAAAGTTTGTTTGCTTAAATTTCGAATAGGCTATCCTCTTTGGCTGTTGATTTTGTATAGACCTAATCCTTACTTCCTTACGAAGTTATCGGATAGTATTTAAATCGGCTGAATGCAAATTTCAAAAATACTTCATAAATGGCTAAGTTCAAATTAGTTATTCGAAGACGAAATGTATCTATTGCCATCAGGTAACAAACCTGCGTGAAATTCAACAAGCATACTTACAGGTAGGGAAAATATTAAGCTCAAATGGCGCATAATCAGCACGACCAAATGGCTGTAAAATTAAAAACAAGCTAAAGCTATATGATAGAAAAGTTTTTTTCAAAACTCTTTTAATTTTTAAAAAAATCCTTTCGAAGTGCATCTTTTTCCCATCCTATACTTCAAGATCTTTCAATACCTGACCACGCCTTTTAGACAAAATTGATATATAGATTTAAGAAGAAAAAAGAACTGCGTGGGACGATAAAACTTTACAGTCTGGTAATAAGAGAACTAAAGATAATAAGAACTAAAACCTTGATCACAAAATCGTTTCACCGAATCTGCGACATCTTCCTGATCACTGCCGAAATTAGTCCCTTTTTCAGCAAGTTCATCATCGGAATCTTCTTCTGAATGACCATCCTTCTTCCATATTTCCAGAGCTTGTTCGATGACATTATACGCTTCACGTACTGCTTGCTTTTCATTCCCATTACACGTAAAAAATAATCCACAACATCCTGATTCCACCCATCTTTGTTTTACATTTTGATTATAACGAAAACGATCGCGTCGTTTCTTATTTTTTTCCATAGAATACCTCATTACTAAAATAATTACGTAAACTGTGGAGTATAAAATGGAAACACGCGAAATTTAAGAATACACACAGAGGATGAAGGAATACTGGACCTACATCCCCTTCCATCCATATCGACGCTTACGGACTAGACCTGCTCCCGTGAATCTCACAGTACATATCTAAAAAACTTCCTTGATCCATCTGAGGAACCACAAAATCCTCCTGCACCGCATGTCACAACCAAACAGAACCACTAATAGTAATCCATGAGCCATCTAAGTTTGGCAACGTACGCCCGAATTATACGCTTACCGCGAATTCAAATATCAACCTAAAGTGAAACTTCAGTGCTCAAAGGTTCAGTGCTTCATGTTCAGTGCTTAAAAACTTCAGTGCTTTATAACTCCTTTCTGACAAAACAGTATTAACAGTAATTTATATTACAATTATCTTGATTTAAGCAGATAAGAGTATCCAGACTACCTAAAATACTAAATAAACTAAGCTTTCAAAGTAAAATTCTATATTATTCGTTGAAATTTGTAAATTTTATTTGTTAATAAGAATTTTTGTAACAGAAAGACAGTTTCTGTTATGGAAAGACATAATTATTGCAAACAATGAAAAACCTGCGAGGCTTCTAAGTGCTTCTCTTTCCAAAATTTAAGATTCGAATCAAGCATTTCTTTACCTGCGCAAAAAGTCTTTTTTAAAGAAAATAGCAAGGAAAAAGCATTTCTTTACCTGCGCAAAAAGTCTTTTTTAAAGAAAATAACAAGGAAATGCTAATCCACATATCGGGATCACCTTACGACCATAACGATGGGATATTTTTGGTCGTTTGCAACATTGATAAGTTTGTATTCATTGAAATTTAAATTTGTAATTTCGTAAAAAAAATCATAAAATGCATAGTGATTCAGAAAAAAAGCAAATAATAATCACGAATCAAAATGGGGAATTAATCACTTCTCCATGATGAGAAGAAAGTGATAATTAAGACTTAAAACTTTGTCAGTTGTTGAAATTAAACATGACGTAAATTAGGCATTGATTAAAACACTTTTACGTCCAAAATCTGCTAATTCAATTTAGAGCTCCGAAGTTGAAATTCAGTTTTAAAAGAAATGCAATTTCAAACTTTAAGAGTTTATAAGAAACCAGTTTGTATAAAATTATCAAGAAAATGTTTGCTTTATTGAAAATGCTATAGCAAAAAAACTGAAAATATTTTGTTCCAAAACTGAAAAAAAATAAAGGAATTCGAAACCCGAGAACTGATAAATAAAAATTCAAAAAGACGATTGTGCGATGCAATTTGGACATTTTCTGTTATTCTAAATATGACTTGAGATAGTAATAATTGCGTACTTCCACATCGCTGTTAATTACTTTCTCGATGAATATTCATTTCCGTGATCACTCAAAATATATTTCAGAAAGAGATGTTCATTCTGAATTGGATATAAGTTGATATTATTTTTGGATGTAAATGACTGTAGAAACTACAATATTTTCGTACTAGTTACTTAAAAAAGCAAAATAAAATTGGTCCCTTGTTTATATTTAACCATATATGCAGTTAATTCATTCGTCCTTCTTTCCCGAAGGTTTAATAAAATTTATGTTTAATAAAATTTATCGGTTACAGATACCGTGCACGTAAGAGGCAAAAGAGTGGAAAAAAAAATGAAATGTAGTTCTGGAAATGAAGAAACTGTCATTTTTTTTGTCAAAAACAAGAACTATGAGACAATTTGAAATAAATTCAGTTTACTCCATAACATATTAGTGATTGTATCCTAACAAGCTTGCAGAAATACATTTATGAGTTACATATCGGAAAATGCGAAGTTCTTTTCACAGTACACTGTGTCGAAATGTTTTCGGAAGACTGTGAAATGCTAATAAATTTACCAAATACCAAACTTCTAATCAAATCTGACATTTTTCAATGTATGCAAGTTGGGGAAAAAAGTCTTCCGAAGTGCAAGTTAGGAAGACTTTCTTTTTAAACCAACTGCGTTTATTTATTTCAGTACTACAGTTCGGAATTTGAAAAAATTTGGTAATTTTAGGAAACGATTTTTTGTTTTGGAAAATTTGTCGCTTAACAATGATAACTGATTTGATGAGAAGAGTTCACATTTGAGAGAAATAATTTTTTTTTTCTTTTGATGACAATCTTATTTCTCTAAAAGACTTTTTTTTTTTAAATATACAAAATGGCATTTTGTACAATACAACAGATTAATCTGCAATTGATGCATCGTGAAGAAGTTTGATTAACAATTTTTGAAAACGATGAATGAGAAAAAGGCCGAGTAAAATGACCGAATAATTGTGACTCATTATAGTTACAAATTTCTTTAACTGTTAGGTTAAATCATCAGATTATCCAATTGCTTGTTTCAACAGCAGTGTGACGAGAATGAATCATTAGGATCAACAAATTATCGAGTTATTCAATAGTGCGATGTTGATTGAATCATATGTCACACATAGATCTGTGTAATAACTTCTTTTTTTTTTTTTGAAGAAAAAGACTGGAAACTCAAGTAAATATGGAAAATATACAAATTTTTACTTACGAAACTCAAAATTAGAGTGAAAATTATAGAACACAAAACATAAAATTATTGAAAATTAAATCATTTTAAAGTATTTCCGTTACCTTTCTACTTTTATAGATCATCCAAAACTTATAGATATGAAGAAAGATAATCTGCAATGACATTTCCTATTGTCAGTGTTATTCAAAGCGCTGCAAATCTAGTAGTGTCAAGAGAAGTGAAATGTGGTAAGACGTGTTTCACCATTCACTTTTGATGGTGATACTGAAACGGATTTTAAGAAGAAGTATGGAGTGCAGGTAATGCAAGGAAAGTCGATATGAGCAATGGACGGAAAAATAAATAAACGTACTATAATTACTTTCGTAACGAAAAGAGAATGCTGTACAAACTAGTTTCGAGGCACTATATTATGAACCGAATAGTGAAATTAAATTAATATCCAAATCAAATCCTAGCACAATGACGTGAAATAGTGAAGATACATTAATTAATTAAACATGTTTATATTTATAGAAGCAATAGGTACTTTGAAACCTCACATTAAAAGTATGAGTCGAGATGACTTTCCCTGATAAACAATTCATGTAAAGGTAATAATGTTTGGGTAATATTTGGCTGTAGTCTCCAAATAAAAGCACGCTACACCAAATTTTCAAACTTTTGGCCATCTGGATGGTATAAGTTATTTTTAGATTTGGATTTAATAATTAGTTCCCCAAAATCATGTTCACATAAAGATAATGTCAAACAGAACATTAAATATATTTAAGTTAAGTTTCAAATAAGCCAAATAGATATCAAATTATTCGAGAGGCAATGGACAATAATGAATGTGCACCAGTCTCTGCTACTGAAGGCAATATTAGTACTAAAATCATTGGCAACAGTGGCGGCAAGTTCGGTCGATTTCTTCAGATTCTTCGTTTAGCATAGCTTCTTCAAAAGTTGACGAATTCTTGGAACACAGTGTAAGAAGTTGCAAAGAGGAATATTAATACTTTCTAGAAATTACTGTTGAGTTTTCTAAGCCTAAGCAAAGATGGACATTTTATCAAATTCAGAGAAAAAGATGAATGCACTGATTTAGATGTATTTTGGATCATCTATATCAGCTTGATTAGTTTAGCGGAAATGTAGTGAATGAAAGTTACAGAATGATACTAATCATAACCAGCAACGATGGTGACAATAGAAGATGAAGACTTTTTTGACGATATGATTTAATCACGCAAAATGACCGGAGTGATGTTGAATGAGAATTGCTGAAAAACTGTGAGGGAAGAGAAGTGAACGATAGAACAGTTGGTTGTTCCATCCTCTTGGGTGACGAAGGTCATCGTCTCGACCAGGTCCTCCTCAGCCCATTTCTATGATGCATTTCACTGACAATACTAAAACTTGAGAAATTCCAGAAAAGCAACGAATGGATTGTCACTAACTTGACGAAACTCACGTCCTCTCCATCTTTTGGCGCATTTTAGAGGAACTTTTTTAGGAATTAACATAAGTCTAGACTTTACAAATTTCTTTTGATGTGAGCAAAGAGTTTATTTGAAGCATTTCCTCTCTTTTTCCAACCATTCTGATGTGTTTTAATCACAGGAACTTTCTTGCTTGCTCAGGTAATTTGATCGAATCATCCTTTGGTGCCGAAATCCATTATATATTTCACTTGATCTTTCTGCTTGCACATTACTATCCAGCCATTTTTTCCTCTATACTCTTCTTAATAGTATTTAATTTTTTCTTTTCAGAAGATAAGGCTATCTTATCACACTCAAGATTGAATGGAATGATAGTTTATTAAACTGCTCTTGAATTTAAGATTTTAAAATCAAAATCAAATATAATAAATCGTGAACAGATGAAAACTTGTATTTAATTGCAAATTAAAAACAAAAGCTAAAACCATCATTGTATCGACCTTATCCTAGCTTAATTTGGGTAAACGATATATCCACAGACAAATTGGTTATTTCCACTATCAGCATGAAAGGCATAAAGTGATGACACCAAAACCACAACTAAATTTTATTTTGTTTTGCTTCTCTTCTTTTATCAGCGACAAAACTTTCTCCCGGCACTTCCTTTCGATTTCATTTTGCTCAGTGGTAAAACGTTATCATCCCTTCGTCATCATCCTCACTAATACCATGGCGAAATATTGGCAATTATTAGTCGGGTTTCAAATCTTAAGTGCAGTAATTAGTAGGGTTTTAAACCTTAAGCGGGATCAAGAAGTCATTATGGAAATGCCGTCAGTGCTATCACTATGATTGTCATCAACACCGCCACAGAGTTATCATTATCAATACCATACCGTTATCAATATCTTACCAACATTACTATAATCATTACTATAATCATTAAGTGTAACATATATATTTTCGAAGAGAAATAAAAGCGTGCACAAATTTACAATATGAAGAAAAACTTGACAAGGATTACGATTAAAGCATTGCATTGTAATGAAACAGAGGTGCGAATAATCAACATACTTCAAATATCGGTCGTTACTCGATTTTGTTATGCTCCCTCTGTTTTTTTCTTTATAACTTTGAACTATGTGTCACATTCAGCTTACGTATTTATGCTAATACTGTATTTCAACCAGAACTCCTCCTAATTTTAGTTAATGCGTGGTACTTGGGTGTCAAAAGTCAACTGTGCATGCAATTATCATGTCCAGAGTAATAAATTATGGATTACGGGTATATTTCGGAGATAATAACTATTGAACTGTCCATTAAATTTATCGTCCTTAAACTAGTTTTAATCACACTTAGACTTCTTGACCTTATTAAATCATTTACATTGATAAAGCGGCCAAAAATTAGAAATATGGGAAATGATCACCATTATGCCACCAATTCCAGACTCAAAATGGAACTTTGAGAACTTTTCCAATTGAAGCAAGCACCTGTAAGTTCTTAAAAGTTAATTTTTAAATTGCGAAAGACGCAGAGCTTCAAGACGTATACATGATAAACGACAAAAATAAAGACGGAAAAAATATCTTACTGAACATTCGGAAATTCCAAAAGTTTTAATGCTTTATGTGACAAGTATAATTAATAAAATGACAAAACAATTTTAGTAGAGAAAATAGAAGAATGCTATGTTTTTTGTGAAAACAAAAAAAAAAAATGAAATTATCGAAAAGTTAATAAAATTAATGGGCCTATTGTGATATGCCCTGAACCTAGAATACAGTGGCATGGAAAATCAACGATACATGCCTTCTATACTTAATAATAGTGGAAGCTTTAATCATCATGAGCTCCCAGTAATTTGTCACCTAGGAATTTGACAACATGCAAATCATTTTGATAGATATGATTGATAACAAAAATGAATAAGGAACATCCAACGGCTACGTGCGCAGCATTATGCATTACACCATCAATCCCACCGAAAATCTAAAATCAAACTTATTATAGTCGAGCTAAAAATTTTAGTAATTTAGTAAAATCTGATTATTGGCTTAAATTCAGAAAATGACAAGTTTTTAACGAAGTGATGAAAACCGTGGGAATGTGTCACGAAATCTGAAGTGAATATCATCATTAGACTTCACCTGTCAAAGGAATTGGGACTGGGAAATAGAAGTACAAAACCCAGGGCATTCCTTTAGTTTAAAGAAATAAAATTCTCAAATAGAAACTAATTCTTTCTGACATTTCGCAATTTTTATTAAGTTCAAGAAACTGACCAGAAGGGAAAGTGAAGTTACAACAAGACAAAAGAGGAGAATTAAAATTGTTGAAAAATTTGGAAGTGTATGCAAAAAACTGATTTGACCGCATGAAAAACGACGAATATGCCTCCAGCTGAAGAATGATTAGTTTAATTCTATTACACCATTAAGTCAAAACGAATTTTTTATTGCTAAAATTTATTCAGATCTATCTTGAAAAGTCAATAAAATCGCAACAAAATAAGTACTTACCTGTAGACTATTCGCATTAGCATACTGATAATATTTGCTAGTATCAAACCGTATGCACCGACAGTGTATGAAAGCAGAAACGATAGAAATATCTGGATGGGGGAGGAAAAAAACAAAAACCAGCCATGCGAAAGAAGCTGAAATTTCGTAACATGTAGAAGTTCCATTAAGAAGATAGAATTTGTGTCCAAGTTGGATAATTGAAAAAATTATGAAAGAAAAATGCCTAATTCAAGTGCTAATTATCGACTGAAGAAATACGTGAAGTATATCCCATAAGATTTTAGACAAAAGCAAGAATCCGAATTATCGCAGCGAAATCGACAGCTAAACCAATAGGCGGACTGACAACTTTCAGACAGGGAAATGCCCGACTGTTCATGATACACGTTTATGCCCTTTCTAACAGAAACAATTACTAACAGATGTATTACAATCCACTCAATATTCTTGAGTATTGACAGCAAGGGCATTCAACGGAAGAAATACCAGTAATGAAGCGCGAAAATGTATGATTTAAATTAGTTTTTTACATTAATTCTAGAAATATGAAACCTCCTCTTCGTTCATTGTTGCCATGGCAAAGCACTCGGTGATACCATTGACTGCAATGACAATTATATAAAAGGAGTAAAGTCGCAGAATATTTGCGCCTGAAAGAAAAAAATATATATATAAAATATTGCATAGAGAATAAAAAATCGTTGATATTGGCCAAAATTAAGGTAAGGTGAAAAAACACCCAGCATAAAACAAAGAATTATGTGCAAAAAAATTAAAGAAGCAGAAGGTGAATTAAAGCGAAATCAAGTAAAACAGAAGCAGTAAAAAAAATGAGAAATGAGTGTTTTAACATGACTCGGAATTTTTCGATTTTCACGCCAATTTCTTTTTTCTCAAAATTTGAAGTCTGGTCCT
>NW_018108188.1:542856-545530 GCF_000183805.2 Loa loa | reverse complement strand
CTGATATAATAATGATCTCACTTCATGTGATATAATGATGATTAGGTAACTGTCATTTGGCAAGTTACCGGCAAGTTACCAGGATAAGTATTCGGCATGTTAATCTTGCAATATATTGCAGTACAATGCATCCTTCAGAGACTAAGTTCTGAAGCAGTGTTGAGAAAGATCAACATTAGCGCACAAAATCCTCCTCTTCGTTCATTGTTGCCATGGCAAAGCACTCGGTGATACCATTGACTGCAATGACAATTATATAAAAGGAGTAAAGTCGCAGAATATTTGCGCCTGAAAGAAAAAATATATATATAAAATATTGCATAGAGAATAAAAAATCGTTGATATTGGCCAAAATTAAGGTAAGGTGAAAAAACACCCAGCATAAAACAAAGAATTATGTGCAAAAAAAATTAAAGAAGCAGAAGGTGAATTAAAGCGAAATCAAGTAAAACAGAAGCAGTAAAAAAATGAGAAATGAGTGTTTTAACATGACTCGGAATTTTTCGATTTTCACGCCAATTTCTTTTTTCTCAAAATTTGAAGTCTGGTCCTAATTAACGGCTAATTTAATACTCTCAAGAGACTTACCTGCATTACTGATTAATACAGTGCCACCATATATTTTGACAGCAAGAGGAGAGTAGGATATTGCAAAAATAAATATCACAGTACCAACCAAAATAACAATATGCAAAAGACTATTCATTGCATTAATTCCTTTTTTCACATCAGTCTGCAAATGATGAATTAAAAAAATGCACCTGTAAACTGAAAATTAGCGAAATATAGGCGAGAGAGAATAATAGACACATAATGACAAAAGACTTGAAGCTTGGGAGGCACCTTCCATTCAGGATAAATAAGCAATTTAAACAAAAGCCAAAGCGAATAATACCGCATCATCACTTTACCAGGTAACAACAGAAAAATTCAAAATTAGAATGCTCCCACAGTAAATATACCTCCAGTCGGTCTTTCGCCGAAGTTGCTCGTCGAAGACAAGTGGAGAAATACAAATAAGCAGAATGTTCAAGCGGTGCAAAAATGACGCGTGCAACCAAACTTCCCAATTTATCGACTGCATCGAAAACCGCTAAAAACAAAAAAATTGTAATAAGGTTTTAAAACTCTTTTCAAATAAAAAAAGTTTACGAATGAAATGTGCTGAATAACTGATAGGAAACTGCATCTACGCTAAACTGAATTCAATTGAATTGAGACATGACTGAAAACTGATAAATCTAGCCTTGATCTGATAAGGGAAAGAAATTTGTGAATGTAAGCACGTAGCCAGTACCATTCGTAATAACCTGCTTAAAAATGGAATGAATAGTAAAAGCTGCCAATATAGAACAACTCTGAAAATTTAACTTTCATTATTAGCTTCAATGATAACATCCATATAATGCATGTACGAAATTACCTTAGACCATTTATAGCAAAACAAATAAATTGTAATGAATTCCAAAAAAAAGTGAAAAAGCACCTCTTTCGAGAAGGCTTTAGGGAAACTTGGATAAAGTGACATCACGCTGAAACTTCCGACAGATGATGCGACAGACCGAATGCCAGATACTAATAGATATATGCACAAAGCAGTGTAACAGAAAGATGACAGAACCTTCAAATTATTGTAATGGATCATTTGTTGGCGAGAAACTAGGAATAAATAAGTATAAGCAAATGTGGTGATAAAAAAAGTGATTTTCCATAAAACGTCATATTTAAAGAGTAACCGGCGAGGTTTGGTTCGCATGACTAAGGCACAACAGAAATTCAAGCATATGGTAATGATATTTCCTCTTTGAAATTTAAATTTCGTCAAGTTAGGCTGCCTTTGTTACTTCTTATGCGATTTTTTTTGATTATTCCTTCAAGTTTTTTCTTTTTCTCGAAATGTTCTTATCTCTATCTTGCCATAGGTTAACTTTCTACTTTTTCAAACGAACCTGTGCGCAGCAGAATGCATAAACGGGTAACATCGGCACCGTAATAATTAGAATGAGTACAAAAACTCGTTGCGTTATCACCAAGAAACCTTGGGCAAATGCGTACTGCACATCCATACCGAATCGTAGCGACAATATGACATAAGGTTCGGCGAACGATTCTAGCCAAGCGGAAAGTCCAAACATTGACAATGCTACAGCATATGATGGCACCAATGAAGCGTCTGGTACAGACGAAAAAGGTAACCAGAAACATAGATACAACATAGCGACTATCAAAGGGGAAATTAATGGCCTGAAATATTGCGACAAATTAAAATTAAGCCAGAGAGATTGAAAAATTTTGTTCCTTGAGAAATCTTGTGAAGGTTGTATTACGTAACATAAGCTATGGCAAATGGATTTTGTAATGCATAGAAAAAAACTTACGCAAGCCACAAATGTGTAATGACAACCGACAATGGTACCTCACTTGCCAGAAATACCTTCCGAAACGGTTCACGTACCAGAAAAATCGCTGTTGAATAAAATAACATTAAACTGGAAAGGAGGGATAATGACGAAAATCAATAAAGAAATATTATTTTTCATGTCTTAATTAGTTTCTCAACTAAACTGCATATTTCCATATATATATACACATATATATGTATATACATATATATGTATATATATATATATATATATATATATACTACTAACGTAAACCTTAGAGATAGTAATTT
>NW_018108188.1:530372-542527 GCF_000183805.2 Loa loa | reverse complement strand
ATATATATATATATATATATATATATATATATATATATATATATATATATATATATATATAATACTGCCTTTCATTTATGATATTAGCTTAATAATTGAAGACAGCAAGTAGAAATCTCATGGAAAATATGGAAATAAGAACTGTGAAGCCAAATTTCTCAAAATTCATTACTTGACATTGACAAGGCCTAAAGCGTTGCTATCAACTCGTCGTAATAAATACATATTTATGCCGAATGAGAACATGCGAGAAAGTAACTGAAATTAGTGGATGCAATTTAATTCTATGGTTAAATTTTTGATTACTCCTAACTTATCCTATAATCTTTTGGTCCTCAAAGTGCGACTACCGACGTTAATGAGAATGAGAAGTGAAATTGCTGAGAATCTAACATATATCTGAATAGCTGGCTACAGCTGTTTAACCAACCTTGTATAAGAAATTAGTAAATGCAATTTACTTATAATGACTTGACAAAACTTTAATTTAATGTAATTTATGATGCTTGAAAAGTACAGAAATCTCAGATATCGTAAACCTGTCCACTGAAATTGTGCATGAAAGACGACACCACCGAATCCATTACAGAAATCGAGGATATATCAATCAGCTCAAACTACAAGCCTTGTTTCAGCAACGTGATCGCAAATCAGAGCTATATTCTTAATTGGAAATAACATTATAACATATTATACGAGCTTCTTCCATCACTTCTGTAAAGTAATCGTTACAGTCTGGAACTTCTGAAGAATAAAATTCCTCAAAGAAAAAAATGCAAACAAATTTTGATCCTAACTACGTGCCCGAAAGCATAACTTTCGAGTTACACAAGAAATATTCAAAAGCGCATCATTCGGTGACCAGTAACTAACTTCATCCAATTTTACCTTTTACCTGTTTAACAACTTTGTTTCTCGAAATATGTGTAACTCGAAAAGTGTCGCTCCACGATGATATCTATATGTTTCGTAAGCACTTCGAAATAATACAACTTTCTCACTTTGTATTTCGGAATTTTTATTTCGGTACGAAATTTTAAAAAAAATTTGCGAAAATTTAAATCAGAAATATAAGAAAGTAACGATGAATCCCGATGTGATCAAGTAAAGGCTAAACGAATCAATTTTCAGTCAAACTGGTTGGTAAAATGTGAAATATAACAAATACAACATAAAAGTGAAACACAATATTCAATCTAGAGCAAAATATATCTCTTACTTCTGAATAACACTAATTGTAGTAACTTGATCCCTTCAACTGATCAGTAATAATTAGGTTTATTATTATTTATCAATATTGGTGGAACTTTATGTTACTGACATTTTCATAACAGAATAGATGGCTATTAATAAATAATGTTTGCTTATGAAAATAACAAAGTAACCCAAATATCCTCAACATATCAAAGATGGTGCATAAATCGAGCACGGTAATAACGTAAATACTTCGAAACTGTAATTCTTTTTCACTTAAATTTAGAAAATATAATCCAAAAGAACTACTAGCTCAAATATGCTAAAAGTGTTTCAATCGGTTAAGGATCGCATGTTGGAAATTTCACACAAATTTCAAAAGTGCTTATTAAAAACAGTACAAAATGACATTTTCTTTTGGGCAGAAGAAAAAATATAAACAGCCATAGAAATGGGTGAAGAAGTTACGTTGTCAATAGCAATTTTGAAGCAAAATTTAGATAAATATTCAAGAATCATTTTGCAAGTTACCTTAAAAAAGAAGAAAAGAAAATGATAAAGTAGAAAGCAGAAAATGATTATGCAGCGAAATTAACCCCATGCTTGTGTCTTGCTATAATTGATAACTAATTTTGAATCACCGGGTGCGAAACATTCCTTTAAATTCCGCACTGTTTGATCCGGTGACGGTGCAAAACACTGGTTGATGAAAAGCAACAAGGAATCGCTGTCATTAAGCTGAAATCTTCGAAGCATTGCAACAGAATGATTCTAATTATAAATTGTTTACTATAAATAGTGCTCATCAGGAATGCGAATGCAAAATGTGTGTTCGTAATAAGGGTAGGAAGATAACGGACAAGATGCTTCCATCGGAAGGGTTACTCGAACTGCCAATGTTCCTTCACCTTGAAGGAATACTTTGGAATGTAAGTTCCCCTGCGTATTAGCGTTTTCTAACATAACTGTCACCGTTATCTCAATACTTCTTCAAATTTTGCTTAAGATACAGTCAATTCCTGCAGAAAATGCATAAAAACATTATGCAAGTAGGTATGCATAGCCAAAGAACAAGTCGGTACCTTCATATAACTTCGCAAAAAAATGCTTAATTCCGCCACTGTCTTCCTTTCGTCAACCGTCCATTTGTTTTGCTTGAGTATTGGTGCATCACCAACTGCTTTCAATAAGATTTCGACCTTCGCACTTTCGGCCATTCCTTACAATTTATCAATAAAATTATATAGAAAACTAAAAATCAGAATTATCCAATCAATCAGAATAGCTTATCTGTTAATGCTGACACGTTAACATAAAATGTTAATATGTTTAACATAAATAAATATGAACAGACAATTATAAGAGTATCACACACGACTACCACACTTAATCCTTCTCTCCACTAAGAGAAACTAGATGTTGGATGCGGTTTTGAGATTCCGGAATGCATGATCTCTGAAACGTTCTAGAACTGGGATTTTGAAATTTTGAAAAAAATTAGTTTTAAGCTACAAGTGGTAACTATAAATACCTTAGGCAAAAGTCCACAATTTGTACGGTACAAGGATTAAAAAAGCACAAACACCAAATATCGCACAGTTGAACAGTAGTCGTTCCCACGGTTCGAGCATATACAAGCCCGTTATAAGGCAGTACTGCCTATAGTGCCAGGAAAATAAGGTATCCTGAAAAAAGTAAACCAAGTACAGTTTGGCAGAATAAATTACACGTTGCTTTTCTTTTTTAAAAAAAGTATTGACTCTTCCTCTGACTGCTATGCAACTCATTTTCAGGAAACAAATGAAAAGTTTCAAGGAACTCAAGGTCACATGTCCTCTAATTAAATTATAATTAAGGCACATTTTAGAGAACTACTGCTTCATATTTTCACCAGTGATTCAATTTGCATCCCAACTTGTATGTTATCATTAGCAAGTTTTACCGTTCTCTTTGGGATTACTGTCAGCACAAAACCTCATATCTACCTACAATATGCCAGCCGTATTACGGTGCGTTAAAACATTAAATAACGTTTTCTGGCTCATGTGAAGGGTGACAGTAAACCGTCCACACAGTAGAAAATTTAAAGCATGTTTCCGTGATGATTCTAATCCATAAATCACTATAAGTATTAACCTTAGCTATGGTACTGTCGTGTTCGTTTCGTCTCGTCTCATACATTCAACTGAAGCGGATAATCTGAAAATCACATACTCCCAAAAAAAACTGCAGTCTATTACACGATATACATTACGGCTGAAAGTTAAGAAAAAAAAGTGTTCTTTTCGCACTAAACTTGTTAGGATAGCGTAACTAACGTGTGCGTTTATATAGCGCAGTTGAAATATGGGATAATTAAGATGACACAGTTAACAGTTCATGCTACTTACACGATCGTAGAATAGATAACCTGTACAAAAAAATTTGTGAAGATAAAGTGAAGGATATAGCGTATAGGCATATATGATAATGCAAATAATTTCCGTTACAGATTAGATTGCCCATCTCACTTGAATGGAGAGTGTAAGATATTGAAGATGAAGCATTTCATAAAGGAGGAGACATAATGACATCATGGAAGAGAACATTAAAGTTAACGACAGAGTAAATTTAAAGGAAACGTGAAGGAATCCCCAAAATTACCAAGTGCAACAAAAGAGAAAATATATCCATCAGGAGAATGTGCCAACATATTGGCGTAGCCCAGAGAGATAACTTGGTGTCAGACCAACCCATATATTACATCTCGGGATGTTGACGCAAGTTGTTCCATTCTTGCAGATTTACTTCATCTCCCAATTCCGGTGACCCATAACACTTTTTCAGTTTATATTATCATTGACTCATACAGTACTCTCCTATGCTTTCAATCTTCAGAACTTGCATTTTTGTTATTCTTTTGCAGATTTTCTTAACTTCATACAGTGTTCGCAAGCTATCTTGCAAATTTCTTCAACGTTTGTATGTTTTAGCGCACGTGTTCAAGTACAATGGGACTTTGCAAATGTGCGAAAAAAAAAGTAACAAGTTTATTTTGTTTCGAACATCGAGTCAACGTTTGCGAGTATTGTTTAGTGGAGAATCATTGCAAGGTAAGCCGTTGCTGTTACCCGTTACCCGTGAAGTTATATTGACATGTGAGTTACGTGTACATGATGATGATGTTACTTAATTGTAGCGGTGCTTAGCCTTCTTTCCTTCGTATGGTATTGCAGATTATCAAGTAACAGCCAGGATTTGAATCTCAAATTATCAATGATATAAGGCCAGAAAGCTCTATAAATTGTGCAGGGCTTTGACAGAATGCTTTTTTTTAAACCTGAAACGAACATTATATGAATTGATGTCTTTTTTGTTGTCAAAGGAAGTGATATGTCTTTTTATTTCCTTAAAGCACCCTAATTCATAAACTAAGGAAGAAAAATAAAAAATGAAATGAGAATAAAAATCGGATTTCAGTGTGTTGTTCAAAGCTATCTGTCGTGGTTGGCAGATAGTGATTATGATACGAACTGTGCTCTGTGTTCCACACCATTAGAATCCAAGGAAACTGTTCGCTTGAAATGTTTACGTATGTCTTATTTGTTGCACTGTTATGTGGTAAGATGGAAGTCATGTCTCTGACACGCCTGAATTATCCAGTTTTGAAAATAGAAGCCTCGTAAGTATTGTGTTAAAATTATATATGACACAAAATCTAGGTTCTAAATTAGAAGAAGGCTCAGATTATCACAAAACAACTGTTTGGTAAATCATTGTTTACCTTTGAGGTTTTCCTTTTTCAGATCTGTTCCACTGGGAATGTTTAGATGCATGGGCACGTCGTTTACCAGGAAATACAGCCCCAGCTGGCTATAAGTGTCAGCAGTGTCAGGAGGGTATATTTCCAGCTCCTAACCAAGCATCACCAATTATTGAACGCCTACAAGCCACGTTGCAGAAGGCAAATTGGGCTCGAGCTGGTCTTGGATTATCCTTGGTGGGAACTAGATTTTTTTATCTTCTAGTAGTTTTATTCTTCACAGTTCTTGAGTACATTTTCCATGCGCATATAATTGAGTCGCACAGTTTAAAAATCTTGTGGATTTATATTTGCACCGCTTAACTTATTTTGAAAATTTCGAATCTTCTTTATTAAATATTATGTTATTGAATGCTTATTGGTCACTTGGCAAATTCTCTTGTTGAAGTTTTCTAAACCCAAACTTATCCTTTGTTCCTCTTCACATAATTGACTTATTTCATTCAGTTGCCAGAACTTAACAATTCGCCAGCACCTGCGTCATTCATTCCGTCGATGATAACACAACCTGTAAATGAACCGCAGAATTATCCGAATGAACACGATTCTTTGAATGAAACGAACCTTAACGTTGGCAGTATTCGGAATAATACACCAACAACAGTGGTTAATGTAGATGGCGAGTATAGCCAACAGGAACAACATCAATTTACTGGTTGGTTTTTTGGTTTGAATCAAGTAAGTGAATAATGTGAGTAAGCCTTTTTTTGTAATTTTCATTATCGTTGCATGTTTTACGAGCTTTAAGTGATTTACTGGAACTAATCATCAGCAGTTTTTATTTCTGAGTAAACCTCACAGTTGTTCCTGGTGTTATTATCATCACTATGTTATACCTTATCAACCTTTTCGTTGTTTCAAATCTTAAAGTTATCTTACTGAAATGGAACTACATAGACCTAAGCTGATATGTTTGCATCACTGATGTTCCCCATATTCGCTTTTTTTTTCAAGAATGTGCAATTGATCGTTCAGCAGTATCTACCATGAGGATTGTATGATTCAAAATTGTTTGTGTTACTGTTTACTTTTTTTCAGCGAGAAAACCTACAAATATGAGTGAAAATAATTATGTGGTCACAAATCCTCTGCTGCTTTCAAAAGATCGTGATGAAGATTTGCCGGAAAACAAATATAAACGAAGATCAGCTAGTGAGTGGCTAAATCGCTGGTTTAGGTTCGTGAAATTTAATTTAATTCTTGTAGTGTTTGTGCACACTTAATCCACAGGAATATTTTTGCGTATTAGATAAGTAGATTATTTTTTAAAATGAAATTAATAGCCAGAGAAACTTAAATATCGAAAACATTTGGTCTCTTTTCAGATCACGATACGGAAGGCGTCCTATCTTTGATCCTCGTGCAAAGTGCAAGCGTGGAATTTTCTGCATTATAATTTGTATTATAATAGTTATGACAATATTTACCGTACTTTCACGCTTGATGAGTAATCGATCTAATGACGATCCAGCTTTCAATCCTCTCGCTAATCCAAACATTCGTATTGCATTTCCGGAACATAGTCAGTAATATTACTTGTGATGGTTTTTATTTTTTATGAAGTGTTTTTACTCAAAGCAATTATTGATAAAGGCTAAATATTCAGAAGATAGAAGAAGAGGAGGTTTTGTAGTTGTGATTACAAAGCTTTTTTAATTAATTGATGTTTTTTCCACTTTCTACTGGCAATTTTACACTTTATAACATTATGTTTAGGTACAAATGTTCATATTTTCTTTGTTATGTAACATTAAACATCTATCAAAGGGCTAAATATCGGATATATGGGATGGAATGATTTGATGAATACTCTCATGAACTCGTTCGCAAGATCCGTAGAAAAAGATTATGTCTAGCCTTTAGTGATATCATCACTAAGAGACTTGTCGAATGACCGAACAGTTAGCGAGATGAGAAAGATAGAACGTCTATCACATGTAATCTTAACTGCTTTTAAGAAGGCTGTATGAGTGAAAGAACTGTTTGATTTTAAGCTACTTTTATAAAGGACCTGAGGAGCAGTAATTCTAGCCGATAATTTTGAGTTAGAAGTTGAATGTGAATTAATATTTCAGTCAATTATTTCATTACTTTTTATTGTACAAGTGATGCTTTCATTCCTTTTTCGAACTAGGCTTTTCGATTAAGCTGAATCATTTTAGTCGAAGTTATCAAGCTTGATAGCAATCCTGACTAAACTAACATACAATACATTCAGTTTTTCATTTTAATTGTTAACATTGTTAACAGTTAGCTAGTTCGAATGAAATCACGACTTATTTTTTGCAAGTTTTCTACTGTAATGATTGTATCGGAATTATTTGGTAATTAAGGGTATAAATTAGAACTGTGATACAAGAATTTTCGTTGCAGCATTCTGTTTGCCTTGGTTAAACGATTTTGACGATTATATCTTATGCTTTTGACTGTATAGTAAATAAAACTGGATTTTTTAGTAACTTTAGTGTGGTGTATGAAAGATCAAGTTATGGAAACTCATCTACTGATACTTCAAAATCATTAAAATTTGTTTTAGCGCTATTTCATTGTAAATCACGTTTAGTTATATCTTCCACAGAATCGGGATCAATCTTTTTTTTTAGTGTTATTAGGTAATATTATTACTTTTTGGTAATGTTATTAGGATAACATGTTTGTGACATTTTCACTAAAATGGTGAAAATTATTTATGGTTGCTCGAAATTAAGCAATGTTTCCAAATAATTTTAATGAAATCCAACTCTTCACAAGCAGGGAGATGATGCAGATGGCATCGGGTACAGGCTTGGCTCGATTAACTGCCGGCAAGTTGCGACTGGTTAGTTTACCAACTTGTCGTGGGCAACAAACAACAGCATCAAGGAAGGTTGAAGTATTCATCAACGATAGAAAAGTACTTGTTGATCCGGGGACCACTATATTGCAGGTTTGTGCTACTGTTTTTATCTCGCGTGTTTACTGTTTCTTTGTTATTTTTAAGTGTTACAGATAGATTCCATAATTTCAAAACAAATAACGATCTAATGATTTTCGACTTTTTCGTTTTGAGAATGCACATTTTAATGTAATTGGTTTTATGCTTGTACACCCACTTAACGTTCACTGCTTTGCATTTCTTCTGTCACGCACTGAGGTTGAGGTTGTACTGACAGTTAGATATTATAATTCAGTATTGTTCCAATAAATATATGTTTACTTTTGGAGAATATAATTGCAGGCAGCGTCTTTGCTTGGTATTGATATTCCTCGCTTCTGCTATCACGATCGCCTTTCCATAGCCGGCAATTGCCGCATGTGTCTAGTAGAAGTGGAAAAACAACTGAAGGTAGGACTTTGATCCCTGATTTCTAGGATTTACATTAGAATTGATGCTCAAGGTTATCGTCGAGCTTGATTTTGATTCAGATTGTCAAAGTATGATTTCTGTTCTTGTTTTATTCTTTATTTTGATTGGATTTTATCTCTGCCACTAAACTACAGCCAGCAGCATCATGTGCTATGCCTGTTGCGAATGGCATGAGAATACAAACGAAT
Source organism: Loa loa (assembly GCF_000183805.2). Lineage (NCBI taxonomy): Eukaryota > Metazoa > Nematoda > Chromadorea > Rhabditida > Onchocercidae > Loa > Loa loa. The sequence goes on along the minus strand of NW_018108188.1, from coordinate 533,997 downwards.
TCACCGATGGCAAAGAAAGCTCGTGAAGGAGTAATGGAATTCCTGCTTTTAAATCACCCACTTGACTGTCCGATTTGTGATCAGGTACATTAATTAGGAGCAGTAAAGTGCCTAATAATTTTTATTTGTTTTGGGTGAACGAGAACCAAATATTAGGATTCGATTTATCCTCCAAAATAGGCTTGTTCAGCAGGTCATGTGATTTATACATGCTGATTTCCATTATGCTGGGAATTCTGCTGTTTTAAACGCAGTGACAAATAAAGAAAATACTCAATAGAGGCTGCACTTTTAAAGAGATGGAATTGGCTTCCTTGATATCAAAAAAAAGAAAGCAACGCTTGGACTTCATGTATGAATTTATAATATTTTTAGGGTGGTGAATGTGATTTACAAGACCAGTCGATGGGATTTGGCTCAGATAGAGGTCGTTTGGAAATTGTATATGATGGCAAAAGGTTTGTTAAGGGATCGTTCTTAATATCTAAAAATTTAATTGTTTTAGAAATAGAACTTAATTGTTTTAATGAACTAATGCAATTCCGAACATTCCATTATTATAGCACAGGAAGTTGTTTGTTCGAAATCATCTGTGTCCCCAATTTTTAGAGCTGTGGAAAACAAGTATATCGGACCACTGATAAAAACAGTAATGACTCGATGCATTCAGTGTACACGCTGTGTACGATTTGCCAATGAAATAGCAGGCGTTTCAGATTTTGGTACTACTGGGCGTGGAACTGATATGGAGGTTCGAATTTTCTTCTTGGTTTACATTTGTTTGTTCTTTTAGCTACTACATACTTGTTAAACATATTCACTTCTTTTTGTTATCCTTTCTTATGAGCGCTTAATTATTTATGAAATCTTGTCAATACTAGTACAATTTAAACGAAAAAAACTTTGATATGCACTGTACAGAATACGATCTTCTACTATGTAATACACTTTCTAATATGTAGCTTAACTTTTAGTATGTAATCAATACGCAAATAATAGTTTTTAGTACGTAATCGATACGCAAATGAGAAAAATTTGTTGTTCGGACGGAAATTAATTATTTTCAGATTGGAACCTATGTTGAGAAGTTGTTCGCGACGGAGCTGTCGGGTAATGTCATTGATATATGTCCAGTTGGCGCTCTTCTTAATAAACCGTACAGGTATATACTTCTTTGAACTGCTATGTAGCCTGTATATTCTTCATAGCGTTCTTGATTTCTTTATGAGAGTTATTTCAGCTTTACAGCTAGGCCATGGGAGTTGCGTAAAGTAGAAAGCATCGACGTTATGGATGCCGTTGGTTCAAACATCGTAATTGCACATCGAACTGGAGAACTGTTCCGAATTACTCCAAAACTATGTGAGGTAGAGAAATGAATCATTTAAATATGGTTCCTTTGTTGACAGAAGTTTTTTTGTTTACTCACTTGATTTTCTAAACCCAGTGCTGTTTTTTTTCTCTATTTTTTAAAGGATATTAATGAAGAATGGATAAGTGACAAAACACGTTTCATCGTGGATGGTTTGAAAAGGCAACGACTTGGACAGCCATTGTTACGAACTCAAAATGGTTCTCTAGAGTAAGTTTGCATTCGTTTTTTTTTTTTTTTTAACAAAGTGCTAATACATATTCAGTTATCGATAGATTGATATTAAACATAATTTAAAACTGTCCACGCCCATATTTGTCTAATGCCATCATCGGGAGCACCACTTGATAAATTGTGATATTAGATGATCACATAATGTAGAAAAAAAGGAAAAAAAACCAATGAATCCTTCATTAATAAACTCATTACTTTGTAGGCCATGCAGTTGGGAGGAAGCACTCTTTGCTGTTGCATCGAAATTGCGCGCTACTTCATCAAATCATATTGCTGCATTAGCAGGAGATCTTTGTGATACAGGTTCTCCTTCATTTATAAAATGATTCGGTCTTTGTTTTTTAAACTTCAGACAAATTTTAAAAATTAGGAAAATTTGTTGTCACAACAGTATTTTGGCTTTCACACACTCCACTTCAGACAAATTCTAAAATTAGAAAAATTTGTTGCCACAACAATATTTCGGTTTCACACACTCCTGTATATCATATTTTCATATCTTAAATATATTTACTTGCTCACCTTTTCAGAATCATTGGTAGCTTTGAAAGATCTGATGAATCGATTTGATAGTGAATTGGTTTGCACGGAAGAATCGTTCCCAGACGGCAGTGGCGGGACAGATCTTCGGTAGCTTTTAGGGAATATATGATTAACAGTAGAAAGCTTGGTAAAATAAGAATCAGAAAATATTCCTTGTCTTTTGGTTAAATTCTTTGTTGATTAGGAATCTGAAACTTTTGGATTTTGCTGGCCAGTAGTTTTCTGAACTTAACATTTTTGCGAAATATATCCCTAAATCTTTTACATTTTACATTCCTCGTTTTTAGGACATTTTCAGCTGTGATACATGAAACAATTCCCAAATTTGACAATCTCAGGCCGACAAATTTTTTAGTATTAATCGAACTGAAAGGTAGGTTCTTTCAGATGCAATTATGTTATGAATGACAAATTTATTGGGGTAGAAAAAGCGGAAGTTCTATTGTTGGTTGGTACAAATCCGCGTTTTGAAGCCACAGTTTTCAATGCTCGCATACGGAAAAGGTATGACAAAGTGTTTGCTGTTATTCTTAATGAATTTTTATGTTTTTTCAATATTATTGATGGGAAGCAGCTCACTTTTGTACAATCGTTTTACAACTTTTTTTTTCCAATTCTATGGGGTTTTAGAGCGGGGTTTACTTTTTCGTAGTGTTGAAATAAATTTTATTGAAACGAGTCAAAATCATTCCAGACTTTACACATTATCGACAAACAGGTTTTTTTCGCTATTCAATTAGTTCATGTAGGTCTATGTCTGAAGAAATTGAAACATGAAGCTGCACCACTTCCACTGCGCATACAACAATTGACACGATTCCAAACCACTAAAGCAATATCTTTTAGCTTTCGACACACGAATATAGAAATTGGTGTTATCGGCGAAAAAGTTGACTTAAAATATGATTATAAATATTTGGGTGACAACGGGAAGATTCTGGATGATATAATCAGTGGCAAAAATGAATTCGCTAAGGTGAGTAGCTTTAGCTTCTCTTCTGAATTAATCTAGGTTTGTTTTGGCGACATTTTTGTAACATTTATTAGTGATGACTTCAGATTTACTTCAAAATATGTTTGTTTAGCATTTGCAAGCAGCCAAACGGCCAATGATTGTTGTTGGCTCAGGCGCTTTACAAGGAAATCATGGTGCTGCATTACTTGGCAAAATTCAAGTATTCGCTGAAAAATTGCGATCTAAAACCGGAAAAAGTAGTAAATTTAAAATTTAAAGGAGAAAGTAATGAATTTTACTTAACCAGCCTGACCATTATTAATTCCTGTCTTTTCTCGAACTTAGACATGTTTTCATAGTAAGGTAAATTGTGGTTTAATGATGGATGAATTACTTTGAGATATTATATCTAATTTCGTATTTTCCCTATTTCAAGATAATGGTGCAGTTTTTTGTTTTTACAGTTACAGTTTTTTTGTTTTTTTTTTTTTTTTCACTNTGTCTACGCGTTATTGCAGACT